>NW_027153803.1:14987-27351 GCF_002600585.1 Cystoisospora suis
ATATTTCGGTCATTTTTTCGACCTAGACCACATTCTGCCCGGCTGTATCATACTAACACTGTGTGGTCAGACCCATAGTTTGCGTACTTTCCACGCTAGACATAGCGACGCTGTGTCTCGAGCGTTCGAGCTCGTGGTGAATTCTGTCCGTTGGTTAGCACCGGCTGCTCGTTTCAATGACAGGCGTACAAGTGTGTACAGACACCTCAGCGAGGCAGTCGGGCCCTGTCCAGCAGTTGCTACCACCAGCGTGCCTTCCCTGGACGCACGTTCTGTAAGTATTGCGCGTCCCAGGGAGGCGTCTCACGTGCAGTTTTTCATGTGCCTGCCGTCGAACCTTTCCAGGCAACTGCAGCCATATTCGCGCCGAGGACGGGGAGACGGTGGCCATTTTGTGTCTATCTCTTGTAAGTCGCCATCTCGGAGGAGGGACGGACCGTTCTATAGACACGCGGTACAGTTCGAGGGCTCACGATGCGGCACCCCTTGGAAATGTATGGGTACCGTACATCTCCCTCAACGTCAAAAGATCCCGGACACTCAGAGTGTTTCACGTACCGCAGGTGTCCACGGTCCACTCCTTTTCCAGTTCTTCAGACGTCAATTAGCTGAATCCTGAGAACAGCCAAATTGACGTGTTCCTGCCCCTTTGTTCATAGCTCTGCTCGCGTGCAAGCTACATCAAATCAGAAGGCTGCTGCCGAGCAATGTGGCTCTAGTGCAACAGGCAACAGGCCCGTGGGATCTCCTGGAGTCCTCTCGGACCCGCACAGATTACTTGGTTTCGTCGCGGTTCTCTTTTTCTGAACAACATAGTGAATCAGTTTCTCTGGTCACAGACTTCCGTCCTACTTTTCGAGAGTGTATCTGCCGTTCTGTATCAACTGGCACAGCCATCTGTTCTATGTCAAGCCGCGAACTTACATGTTCCTCTGCCTCGTCTGGTACGTATACGCGTGAGAGGCCCCGCACAGACGGCGAGGTGTCCTCTGACTCCACATGGGTCCGAGGTGGCGCGGTTAGCACCGGTCCTCCTCGTGCCACTACTCCTTGTTCTTTTAGTTAGCAAGAGCACTTGAGACCGGGATTTTTTTGTTACCGTTTCTCTTTGCTGTGTTCCTCCCAGGCACAGGTTGTGCCCCTCTTGCAGACGCTTTTATCACAAGGAACTGAAATCCATATCTTCTGTCACGAGGACATGGGCGCGGGTTCGAGGGAGGTGAGCGGCAATCCTCAGTAATTATCTCTTGAGAGTCTTTAGTACCCTGGGGGGAGTAACCCTTCACAACTCTCAGGACGTGCTTGTAAGCATGCCGATGCTGGCTACGTCGTCTTTGATGCGGTGAGTGCTGGCCCGCAAGCAACGTGCGGCTTGCCAAACAGAGTCTCACCTCGGGTCGGTGTGGCGTACAGATGGCGTTAGAGCGCGCTTGCTTTGGCAGAAGGATATCCTGTAACGTGTGAGAAACCCTACTTTCTTCAGTTAATGTCGGGAAAGAGAAACAAAAAAGGCAGTCTGTTTGGACCTGGTGTGTGGTTCAGCTCCAAGAAGTGAGGGTAAAGGTGATGGTAGCACCTTCTCATGCCACTGTGAATTGTTGTTCACAGGATGGAAAACAGGCCCAAGATGCGTCCCCTTTTTCGTTCAGTTCTTTCCTTTCCCACCCAGCCATGAAGTCCAGCGCGTCCAACGGTAAGTACTCGTTCGGATGCTGGTCTGTGCCCTCTCGAGCGGCTTTCTTGACAAGCCCTGCCTCAAAATAGACGCGGCGGGAGATAACTCTGCAAGCGTTTCGGAACAAAATGCTCTGTCTCAACTAACGGGAGGCGGGTGAAAGGAGAGCGAGGTTTTACATGGCGTGATAGCCTACAGACACGGCCGGTGGTTGGTGGATAGAAATACTTTTCCACGGACAACTCAGCTGTGCATAAGCTGTAGCAACAGTCCAGCAGAATACTTACAGTTGTCGGTCTCTGGTCAACGCGGCGGTTAGCTTAGCAGCTCAGGCTTCCCGATCACTAGTGGCCTACGCCCGAATGACCAAAGATATATAGGGAACCGGTTTCCGTTGCATACCGCTCGGTGTGAGACGGATTAGCACTTCTCCACATTATGATGGGGACGCATCACAAGTAGGGCGGATATCTAACCTCACCGTAAACTTCAGTTAGTTCGAGTTCGAGAGTCCTTCGTTTACAGTTTTGTACCGTGATCCGATGAAGTGAGCGTCTCTTGCAGGGAGCTCCCCACAGAATGTGTCTTTCAACCGCGGCTCTTTTATGAGCTCCCGATCATTTGGCTGGCGGTGTTTTAGACGGGTAGCGCGTAAAGCTGACTCTGTTTTCGTCTAGGCCTTGAAGGAGGAATGCGCCTCTTAGAATTACGGGTGAGTGTGCGCCCGGCTGTGGAAGCCTATCAGTTACTTATCCAGCGGATCTCTGAAGCGTTCTTGTTGGTCGGTGCGAACCACGGACACAGGTGTCCAACCGACAAGCAGTTTGCTTGTGTATTCTTCCCTGTTCGTCCTCTTAAACGACTGCAGTGCATGTCTACCCACTATCGCCCGCCTTTGCCCGCGTACTCCTTTCTGCGACTGCCGATCTTGGCGTTGACTCCCTCGTTCTTCTTCCGGGCGCGCACGTGGGAACAACGGCGACGTGTACAGCCACAGGATCCGGAGAAGACCATGTCGCCGGCGGCGATGAGGACCGAAACTGCTTGACATCCCGGAGCCTTCTGTCCGCTGCGTTGGCATGTCTGGCGGTGGGGGGACGCCTCGTGACAGGGATCGATGTCGGCATGGTAGACGAGTTCGAAATCACCTGTATGCGCGAGAAAGGAGCATCGCTTTCTTTCCTCACGTCACCTTTGTCGCCCAAGGGACCTCATCTTGGAAAAAGACTGAGTACGTGCAGCTTTCTTTACGTGGGGAGGGCGTGAAAGCGGACTGTGGCGTCGTACCCGCGAGGGGCAAGCGTGCTGGGCGGCGAAGCAGGAAGCGGTTGCGAGTGACGGGGGATCGTGCGGTTTTGAGTGATTTACCTGAGCACACAGACAGGGTGTTCTGAGTAAGGCAACCAATATGGCCGATTACTGCTTTCCCTGACGTACTTCCGTTTCGAGCTACGACTACCAGATCACCCTCCTGTAGTCGTTCTGGGTGTAAATCGTGTGCTTAGCAAGGTCCGAGGGAAGGTATCCTTATGTCCGCACTCCGCTGTTGTGCGGGGTCTGGCCAGTACTTTCAGAGATGTCTAGCTGCATCTTGATCTCGCCTACCGTTGTGTGTTTTTTCCAGACTTAGCAGCTCACGTCATCAAGTCGGTAGCCGAGGGGACCCTGTACACGGCGCCGCCGCGCGGTTCCGTCTCGTTGGCGGAGGTAGGTGCCGTGAATTTCCTGAGGCCAGGTGTCTTATCTCAACTTCGTTCTTATCTCGGTAGCCTATTCAACCTGCATTGTTTCTCAGTCTTAAACGGCTGGACGGTTATGTGCTATGGTGGTGGGCAAGCTCCTGGGAGACGAGCGCTACCGATGGTTCGTTGTACGGATCAAAGCTCAAGGCTGAAAGAAAAACTAGTTTCTTTGGACAAGGTGTTCGCTGTGCATTTGCCCGCACTTTACTAGGAAAATTGTCGAAGTGTCGCTATTCCCCGTAGGGTCTTACCCAGCGAAGTTATTTCTTGTTGTACCCAAGAGACGCTTCCATTGTCGTATGGCTACCAGAGACAGGACTGGAGTGCTTCCGCCAATGCGTGGACACGGGCATTGAGGACGAGGCGGAAGCACGCTTCAGCTGCTGGGGTCTTTGATGAAAAGAGTTGCTTTCGGACATACGAATCAGTCTCGCACAGAGCGGGCTTCAGAAACGACGTTTGACAGCATTCTTGCGAAGAAAACCCGTTGCGCAGAATTCCAGGAACAGACACAGCAGCAGGTCTCCTCTCTTTCGTGATCGTAATCTCCCCAAAAAGTTTAAGCAGAGGGGAACCCCCCTTCAGGCGGTTGTTGTGTCACTCGTCGTGCCGCAGATTCTCTTGTCCTTGGTGCTTGGCGCGACACTACGATTGCAAGGAAAGCAAGGCTTTAGTCACGTACGTACGGCGCTCCTGAGAGATGTACTTCTATAGGTGTAGCTGGCCTCTGTGTCGTTCCAAACAAGGGCACTCCGGTCACGCCGACGAAGCTCTGCGACGTCGTAACTGAACCATCAGGGACAGGCATACCTCTCAGTATGTGTTAGCCGGCTTGTAGCTGCTTCAAAAGACGGTCGGCTCCAAAGTCCGACCATACGCTACTGCGTAGTTTCAGGAACGCTGGATGTGCTGACGAGGGAACAAGGCGCGTGGGCGTTCGTCGCGTGTGTGTGTTAGTTTTTTGTAGGTGCTACGATGGCCGCAGAAGGCGACCCAGGCAGCTGCATCCTCGCTGCTCGGGCCCGCGGCCTTACTGCCTAAGATCCGCGAATAAGAACTTGCCAAGAAACATTTAGTCATGTGAAATCTTCTCTCCCCTACAAGGCAACTTTCTCTGCTGTATCTGTTTCTTGCACCCCTGCAACGTGAGAAAAGTTGCGTATCTCCGCCAGGTGTCTCGGAAGGATAGGGGGAACCGAAGGTGTAGCACACGCTAGAGGAAATTGCTGTGCGGCGGAAATTTCATGCGCAGTCGTTCCACGGAACCAGGTATGACACAAAGAAAAGTTGTCGCACAGTTCTTTGAGGACCCCGAAGTGAGGCTGATGTCGCTCCGTTCAGCGTTTTTTTTATAGAAAAGACAACGTAGAATATCCTTGGGTCAGAGCTCAGGGCAGACTTCAGGCAGTGCACTACGGAGATTCTCCGCTCACCCACTTCTTGGATCGAGCGGGACAGCTCTACTGATTCTTCCTGAACGGGTGGAGAGCCCGTGTTTCGATTGCGCCGAGTGGATTGGTCTAAGGAGTGGCACACCTAAGTGAGCAGCCACCCGCAAACCGCCACTGGGACTGCCCAGCCTCCGCAGTGGCCGGAGCACTGCAGGGCCGACGTGCGGTGGCGCCACTTGGCAGAACCGTCGCGTGTCTTGACAGAAAACTGTGAGCCTGAGATACTCCCGCCAGAGGCGACGCACGGGCGAACTGGACGGATGAAAAAGAGTGCTCCTCGTGTCCTGTTCGGCGTTCGGTGATGGTTGAAGAAAAGAGGTTTTATGTACTAAGGTTCAACGCATGCCACACCCCGAGCGGGCCTCGCCTTGGCACCAACCCGACGGCGTTGTAGAGAAAGTGACTTGAGGAGAAACAGGTGTAGCGTCAGCAGCAGTATATTCCAACGAGGTTGTCCGTAGTGAGGGGCGGGAGCCGCCTCCTGAAGCTCAAGCATGGTCTCCTCACCGCGTGCTCCGTTCCCCTATCTTCTGTCCTCTCCGGAGTCGTTTCAAGGAAAGTCCTTCTCTTCGGGCACTAACGAGCGTCGAGTTTTCAGCAACGACAGAGTTGAATGGCAGTTTCGCGAAGCTGCTCATTCGACTCACGTCGCAAACAGCAGCTCTTACTTCCTAAAAAGGGGAAGCTCGTATTTTCTCTCCGGCTTTGCTGACGTGCTAGAACGGCGGCAGCAGGGCGGCAGACCGATGATTGAGTAGCTGCCCAGCCCTCCATTGGCAGGCTGGTCCGAAGAGAAACTTGAGCAGAACATTTCACGCGACTGGATTCGCTGCACGTAGACTAAGCAAGAGTGACCGCACCTTGTGGCGACCCTGTAAGAGCAAACTCTACCAACTTCGTGACTCAGCGAAAACTAGGGTCGTACCCGGGGAGTCCGTTACTTCTCTCTATTCAAGAGCCCATCTGAGTTCGTGATACCCCACGTTCACCCTTGGACATGGATGCCTGTTCGCTGATGGCTGACTGCACTCGCGCGGAGAGAGGAAGAGGAAATGGTTTTTGCGGCTCTCATAACGATGGTCTCAAGGCTATGCTGGTGCGGTGGGCGGCCGACCAGGGTTTGCGACAGCTATGGTGCCCATCCAGGCGGCTCGGTCAGCTTCGAATCCTAGCGCCGCTGCTTGCCGACGTGAGGCTCCGCTGTCCCGCGTATAAATCTCTAAACAGTGATAACGTGATTAGCCCGTTGCGGACAAACAGCACACTTTCCAGTTAGCGAAGTTGGCCACCGTGTCCCGCTCCGGCGCCCTACAGGAAAAAAATGGAAATCGGGAGACGGAGGTTGCGAATCCTGCGACGTGCGCCCACGACCGAGGGGAAGTGCTGGATTCTGTCCTCGGCGGTTTTCTTGGTAAACCAAAGACCAGCCACTTTCTGTAATACGACGGAACATTCACACGAGCTCTATGGACGTCTCCACACCTTATTTACTCCCGCCGTAACGCACCCGGCTACTTCGTGACTCGCAGCTTAAACATGTCGTGAAGCTGTCAGCTGTCGAGATACACTGGGTATAGTCGACATATCGGCCAGGCGACTGCTCAACATCAAAAAACCGAGGCGGTGAAACAGGCCAGCAACCCAGCCAGCCAGAACCCACTCTGCGACCCGGAACTCGGTGAACGGTCGTACCCCTCTTCACAGAAAATTCTTGCTGAAAGTGTCTGGCCAAGGAGGTAGTATTTTCGTCCAGCGTGGGTCTGAGGATCCTGGAGCGGATCCACGTAAAAGCCGAAGTTTGGTGTACAAGTCACCTCAACAGCGCCTCTTCCCCCGGCAACGGAACTGGAAGCCGAGACTCCTGCCCGGACCGCCTCTCCTGTCACTGTATTGCCTGAATCGTCTGCGTTCGTTGTGGATAGATCACCGTTCTCTTGGAAGTTCCCCTTCCTTCTGCCGTCTGCGATTTCTGGCCCGTTCTCTGTGCGCCTGCGCTCCTCCTGTCCCGGAACGCCGGTCACTGCCAGATGCGGTTTCGCCTCGATTGGAGTTTCCCCCTTGCTTCCTGCTGGTGTCAGCTCCTCAGCTCGATCTGCACGCCTCCTGTCCTCCGTCGACTGATCGAGGCCTGAGGACGCCTTACGACCCCTCGCTGCGTAAATCGCCTCTGGAATACCTCCAGACACATCGGCTGTACAGTCCGCCTTGCTTCCAAGGCAGGTGTTCGCACTATTTGCCATGCCATGTACTACCTCCCTGGCACAGAGGCCGCGCCTGCATACTGTGAATTCACCCGAAACTCCTTCAGCAAGTGCAACACGGTAACCTGAGGGTACCCAGACATCCCCCCTTGTGTCTCGGCCTACAACTGTGAACAAAGGGCTCTCATCTGAACAGTAAACTGGCATCAGCTGTTGATTCGGTGTCCGAATCGAGGCAAATGCGAACCACCGCGACCCCGAATGCTCCCGCACATGATCGCCTACACCTTCTGGTGTCAGGTAACCATGCAGTTTCTGTGCGTCAGTTGCCCCGGTGTCGAGTGCTGTCTCCCAGGCGAGCTGCCGAGCTTGTAACCACTCCTGTGTGCAACGGAAGCGAAAATCGAACGGAGATGGACGCGACGCCACCTGGTGCTTGACTAGCTTCTCCGTGGGTTCCAGTGACTTGCGCACACACCTGGCATCCAAGACGATATGTCCTGAGTTGCCTCGGGTGGTCGACGGCTCGAGAAGGCAGCTGACAAAGGAAAACCTCGATCCACCGTCTGCGCTAACAACAGCTTCCTCGTTGACTCGAATATAGACCGGCTCAGCTGCCGTTTCATTCACGACCCGACTTCGGCGAACAGCCAAGCCATCGCTCACAACACGTGTGTACCGGGACTGAGAACTGAAAGTCACTATTTCAAACCGGGGTTCAGGCTGCGGTGTTCGGGCAGGCGGTGCTTCACCAGGATTGCTCTTTGACCGGCACCTGCGGTCCCCTTGTACCCCAAATATGAAGCCGTCAGGTGGCAGGGCGAGGAGGAGTAAGACTACAGCGGTCCCCACACAAAGGCCCAGTGAAGCGGACCGACATTTCAGCGTGCCAACAACCGAGGAGCAAAAAACACAGAATATTAACAGGCCATTAACGCAGAGGTCCCAGTAACTCGTGCAAACTGTAGACGAATCCAACAAAAAGTCCGCCGCCGGGTTAAGGCGCCGAGCTGGAACTAAGCTCGTCGTCCTTGCCCCACTCCGTCCGAACCAGAGCATGTCCTTCGGAGGCCTGCTTTGGACTCGCGACTACGGGAGACGCCCGCTGGCTTAACAATGACTGCCTACCTGTGCTCGGTAGCGCACAGGGGGCAAGAGCGAGCTATCTGGCTCAAAACTTTTTTCACCGGTCTCAGCTTGTTGAGGGTTGTACGCGTCTCAACCATCCCATCCTGAGACGCTTCTGATGAGATCTCTACAGGCTACTGGGTAAGCAACACACCGTATCGAGCGTTACACAAATGACGAACACTACGATGTCGACGACCTCCACGACACAGACCCAGCAGAGGTAGGCCCAAGCCCGCTGGGAAGCAACGCATGTCCAAAAGGACCTGCCGAAACAGGCGACATGGTCACCACGTGCCAATGGAGACTCAAGCACGACGCCTCATGTCACGCCGCGAGCCCGTGACGGAACCTGTGTCGACCTACACAATGGTTCCGGCGAGGGAAGAAGCCCCCTCTAAGGCTCTCGCTAGCACGAAGAAAATACCCAATTCCGCAGGACGCACCGTTTCCTCAGACAGCGCAGATGACAGAAAAGACACGTTCTCTACGCTCGTCCTGCAGCCCGAGCGCACATCTCGCACGCTGCAAAGGGCGAAGGCGAGCAGCTCCATTCACTACACCGACAGCCAACCACCCCAGAGATACGCACTCTCTTCCTGCCGATCCGCTGCCCTCCCCTTGACCTGTCCTCGGTGGGCGGCTTTCAGTAACAAGTTCTCGAGTAGCACAGGCGGGCTCGGGGCGACCAAGGATCGATGCGAGCCCGTCTCTAACCATCCGACAGGAGCAGCGAGCCAGCGACGTCGCGCCGCCCTCACCTCACACGCTAAACCGGTGGCCTTGCCCAGGAGAGCCGCGCTAGCCCGATCTGCTCAGGACAGCCTCGTGGCTTTTCCGGACGCCGCCCCAAGAGTAGAGACGCATGGTCAGTCGCGGACTCTTCACATCGATGCCCCAATGTGTCAGTGGTGATGCAGTTTCTTTCTGTGCGGCCACTATCAAGCCGGAGAACAATATTCAGTCAGTACCGGCGGGTATACGGTTGCAAAAGTACAAGGCACTGTGTTACGTCCGTGACGTGCGGAAATTTCCATGCGGCTAGAGATGTGTTGGTGACGTGGAGTGCATGGGAGGAGGCCAGGTAATAGATTACTTAGCATCCTTAGTACTGCGTGCACGGGAGGCGTAGAAAAGACACGGCGCGCCTGGCCAGCGACGCGCCGAAGGAGCTAAAACAAACAGGCGCTAGATCGTGCTGGTAGTGATCATCCGATGTGGTCAGGTTTTTGCCGAGAGATTTACAATTCTACCGAGTACGTCACCACGCTGGGTTATACGGTGACCGCAAAAATCCTCTGTATACACTTTACGAGGAGTGCAGTTTTGTTGTCGCTGTCGCCTGGTCGAAGCTGCGCACGCCGTCAGCAACTGGGAGAGCCAGAGGAAGCCAACTACGGGCCACTCCAAGACGTAAGAGCGTTCAGACCCATCTCAAACAGAGCGACAGAGAGCGCTGCCATAGGACGAGCCTCGCCCGTGTGCTGGGATCGGAACTGTGCAGCCCAAAAGTCAAGGGAGCTTCCGGTCACGAGAGGTCGCCCGCTCACGCCAAGAGCGACCCGTAGCGCGTATGAGCTTCGATGCTCGCTCACCTGCCCGCTCACACCTCCCATTCCGCAGGACTGTGCGCTACTGGCGTGCTGTCTTCCTGGGTGTGGAACATCCCGACACGCAGGGACTCCATATTGGTCATCGTCACGCTGACCTTAGCGAAGAAACGGACGATAATGCGACAGGCACGAAGTGCAAAGGAACCAATGTGGCATTGCAGTCGCCCCCTTGACCTACACTCCACATGAGGTACCCACAGAAGAGCTTTCTCCAGGGGCGCATTTGGTACGCGCTGAGGACAGAGCGTCGGTCAGACGTCATCCGTTTCGAAATTCCGTTCTGACTCAGCTCAGGACCGCGAGACAGACAGCCACCTCAATGGCTCATTCACGCCTTGCTGGTATAACTCCGCGTGGAACTGCAATGAACCTGACGCACACGTCTCCAATGTTCGACTGTATCCACCGTTCATTCCAAACAACAGACGACGAGTTAAAAAAAAAAACCCGGCCTCTCGGCCCTCACAGGAAACTCTGATCCGGGGCATAGAGGGCCTAGGGGAATTCTGTACTCCTATCACGGCTGCTTTCGTTTTGCATGGAGAATGTTCACATGGCTCCGCATTCTCGCGGCTGCGGGCAACCGTGAGTAGCACCGGCCACACAACCACGAAACCTGCAAGATGACACAATCCAGTACCTCCGACGAAAAACTGAAGTGACATCAGACCTTGCCCTAACACCATACCTACAACAATCGCTCATGCCGCCGGTCACCGGCATTTACTGTCTCGCGACACACACTCGTGACCACCACGCAGTCGTTCCCCTGGACGGGAGGGGAAGATCCTATCCTGCCCCGTTTTCCGACTTGCAGTGCATGCTGGTGTGCCACCGACAAGCGGAACCGACAGGCTGAGCAACACGTGTGACTGGGAAACTCTAATCCCCCTGCTCGTTGTTCAGTCTGCCCTCATACCCGCGGTCGCGAAAACGAGGAATAATCCAGGGGAAGTCTGCAACCAGGTAGAACGGAAAAATGTGCTCGCTAACCGAGGAAGAGACGCAACCTGCGTGTCCGAAAAAAAAATCTGATGCCGACGGGACAGCGGGAGTGTCCGTGGTCCGAAGAGCCCGGAACTTTTAGGTACACCCCATGCCGATGGCGGCGCGAATCTAGGATCGACCCATGCCATTTGATACACCGATACAACACCAACAGTAGTGGAGCGAAGGTGTCCGTGCACGCTGAACCCACCTTCCAAATCACGGAACTCGCACGTAAGGAATCACCTTTCTATGCACTAGCTCCCTACAATTCCGACTTCCGGGGTTGCGTAACAAAAAGGCCGCTGGGCTGTAACTCTGTCAGGACCTGACAAAGAACCACTGAACATTTATTCCGCTCTGGCTACCTCGTTTTGAAACCTCAACAAACAGCTTCCCAACCCCGGTACTCTACAAGCGTTTAGACACACGGCTACAAAGACAGCCCGAGACACAGCGTTCGAAAGAAGAAGCGTGGATTTCACAAACATTCGTTCTTAACGTGTCGCTCCGCCGCAGCTCCTTAGGACCCCCCGAGTGTTGATAGCGAGAGTGTAATTGGTTGTCACATCAAGCAGCTGCCCACATGCTGTCATCCACAACAGCACGCGCATCTGCCGGAAGGGGAGGGAGACACGAACTCGACTGTCGACCCAAACGTCTGGAGTCGTGACTGCTGACTCGCTGCCCTTCTGACCCCCTACCGCCGCCGCTGCTCCCGCCTCCTTCAGGTCGTTGCCACCACTGCTCCTGATCGTCAAAGGCGTTCCGGGAAGCCCAGCTTGCAGACGGGTACCTATCGCGGCTGTCCCTCGCTCCAGAGACAGAGCCAGGGAGCGTCTGAGCACTGCTATACCTCGTGTCAGTGATGTCGTCCTCGAAACGACTTCCTTGACGGCTACTTCGACTGCATTCAGAGTACACTCCAACAGGCTTTGCACGATTGCGACTTCCCCCCTCAACAGTTGTACCACTTTCTTGTTCGCTACTTCGCACACTACTCATACCGGTAGACGCTACCTTCAGAGAAGACGAGCTTGTTCTGTCTTTCAACGACGAGCCCCTCCGGCGGCAGATACGACGACGGCGACGATTCGCCCACAAGGCATGCCAGATGAGGAAGAGGACGAGAAATATGAGAAAAGCCACAACTCCCAGGATCAGCCACGTAACGCTTAACAACACTGTCGCTTCCCCGGCATCGCGACATGCTAGATGCTGCACTGTCTGCACGCTCCTGAAAACGGGGGTGCAGTTTAAATTGCTCAACAGCAAGCGAGTTCGCTCCAGAGCTGAAACCACAGCAGGGACCGTAAATGACTCGACTTTGGCCTTAGCTCCGTGGACCGTCAGATAGAGTGCTCGGGCCTGCAACCAGCCGAGGCAATTTGAGAGAACAAGCGCCACAAATCAGGACACAAAAGCGATTCATGACCTAGGAGACCTCTAAACAGGTAACTACAACAACGCACAGAAGTCACAAGCACAAACTACTACTCAGCAACACGACGCCGCTCCAACACGAGAAGACCTCACCTCGGACAAGGGAGGTTCTTCACCGCCACCT
>NW_027153803.1:27364-69773 GCF_002600585.1 Cystoisospora suis
GAACATATAGACGAAGGCTACATTCGGAACACCCCAATGTCGAAACAAACGACGGCTGCTAATTTAAACCCCTGACCTCAACCTTGACCCGAGCCGCCATGTTGAACTGTCTGGTAATCCGTATCTAATACGTCTGCTCACCCACACAGGCTTCATTAACTGTTCTTCACCGCACGTCTCGCTGGCTCTGAACCGCGGATTTCCGACGTAATGCTTCAAGACCCCAGCTGGATCACCGCGTATACGCGCCAATGTAAGGTACACCATAGATAACTACCCCCTTGGACAGACGTACTTGCGTCATGAGCGCTGGAGCTTCCTCACCCTCGATGAGCTCCAGCCATTCGTCGAAGCTACACGGTCTCCATTCTCTGCGATACGGAAGAAGCACCGCGTTGTCAGCCGACTCCAGTTTTCCGCTGTCTGCCACATCCTCGCTATCCAACACAAGCCTCAATCCCTTTCGGCGTCCGGCTTCTTGCTCACGAGCTTTCTGCAACTCTGCCTCTCCGATTGGAACTTTGAAAGAACAGCGAAACGGCAGAGCACGGACCCTCTCTTTTTCATAAGAATTGCCTTCGAGACCAAATGACGTCCCTGACATTCCCCCTTGGCCTTGCATGTCCGCATCGGATTGCGGCTGATCTTCCCCACCCCTTTTCTCTGCTCCCGTTCGCAACCGCTGCTTGACTCCCGCCAACCACAGAGAGTTCTCGAACATTAGACGATCTGCGGGATCCTGACGCTTGGCGATTTCTTTCTGCACTACAGGAGAATTGACTGAGAAGTTATCATCGATGCAAAACTTCGGGTCGAGGTGAGTGTCGCCTTTATGGAGAGCTTCAAAGTAGAACGGTGCAATGGCACTTTCGACGTCTAAAAGGCCGTAGGAGACAAAGGCCCCTCCCGCCGCGTCCCGCTGTAGCGGAAGCCCATTACCTTCTCCAGGCACTGTAGCGTCCCCGAGTTTCCTTGGACCTGAGCGAACGAGATCGCCCAGCAGTATCCCATTCCCAGAAATCCCATCATTATTCCGACTACCGTGCTCGCTCAAGCCTCCTTTCATGAACCGATCTAGAAGCTCCAATCCGGCTTGAGGAGGCCCCTTCAAGTTCCCTTTGTATCCTGAGAATCCACCAACTCCGAGCGAAGACCCGTCTAGTGTCACCACTCCCCTATCTACGCTATCCGGGCGTGACTTCGGAAAACTGTCCCAAGGAGTCGATTCTGCAGACGTACCCCTCTGCAACACTGTCTCTGTACTTCCACCTGAACCTCGATGCGCGACCGCGTCGCTACTACCACTTTGCAATTTCCTTGACTGTGCTTCAAGGCGGGCGGCCTCCTTCTTCAAGAACTCAAAGAGTTCCTGGGGATTTCCATCCCATCTAGGCGGGACAGTTATCAAGTCTTGGCGGGTGAGAGTTGGGGGTCCCGTCAAATCCGCAGTGGGAATGTCAAAGAAAGAACGGAAGCTTCGTCGTTTGTCTTGCAAACCGCTATACTTCACAACTGGATAGGCATCCAGGCGGTACTCTAGACCCTGGGAGATGAAGCAACACATATCAGCGCAGGAACAAGCACAGTTCCGCGACATCTCGCCTTGACATTAGGCCGAGACCTGTGTTGTTCACTACTCTACGCTACCGACGAGCCATTGCGTCTCTTAACAGACAGACCCTCACCGTGAACCTGCGCTGACCGACAAACCGAGAGGCTCAGCGCTTATGTGAAAGCAAACACATGCACCGTCCTCCACGAAGATGAGAGAAACCCATCCTACATGCGAATACTCATGCGGATACACCGCTACGAACAGTTCCATCTACGCAAACGCATCGCTGTCCCCTTCTTTCAGAAAAACCCTTACCTCTGCTTGAAGTGCGTCTTTGTCTATAAAGTATACCCAAGCGGTGTCATGGATGAGTTTACACAGCATCGACACAGCTAGAAGAACCTGATCTATTCCTGACAGATCAAGACTCGACACTGCCTCCTGCAGCATTCCTTCGAACGAGCCCACTGATTCTGCAACGTCTGTAGTCCACACAAAAACAAGTCCGCTAAGCTCCACAGAGTGGTACCATATACTGTCGGCGAAAAACAGACATCTACTCGGATATTTGACACAAACGCGTTGGCAGGTCGATAAAGTTTCAACCAGCCGAAGTACTGATACTCCGACACCCTTCAGCCCCGCGCTCTCGAAGCACTCTTCTGAATTCAGCCAGCAAAGCTGGCATTGTACCTCTAGAGATACTTGTTAGTCATACGGGACAGCTTCCACGGATATATACGTACACATATATATATACATATATATACATGTACGGGCCTAAGGATATGAACAAAGCAATTACGGAACATGCGAAGGTACCGCGCGTCGGCAAAAGCCCGGGTGCGCGCAGCATTCAAGGAAGCCATCCAGATAGACCTTGACAGATAAATGACGAGGATACTATGGAAAACTCAGGAACAGAAATCTCTTCCAGTAGACCTCCTCGCTGGGTGTCATCAACTAGCGCTCTACACTCAACTGGAACTTCGAACGAGCCTCCCAACCACGACTACGGCTCACACCCACGTCTCCCGAGTGCAAGTGAAATCGCGACTTAAGATACAGAACATACACGCGAGTCCATACAGCGCGACAGACACTGACTTTGCAACTGGAAAAGTGTTATATTGCGACGCCGAGACACCAGGGAAGAGCCAGCAGGCAGACACGGACAACAGTCTATCGCAATGGAGAAACAGTCAGGCACGGGGAATCATGGTAAGACGGAGGGGCTTCTCCACGTTCAACTAGCACCACAGACCGCCATTTTCTTACACGTTGGCTTAATGTTAGAGTTCTCGAAACTAACGCTTACGAACGATCTCTGAAAGAACCACGTAAAAACTACATACCAGTAAGTCCTAGGGCTGACGTCAAATTGCGATCCACAGTCTCCTCATTTGTATTGCCCAAGCAGGCCTTTGCGACTGAGGCCGCGCCTTGACTCTCCGACGCCTTGTCAGGATCAGATACGCCCGGTACACCCAACAATGCTTCGATCATACCCGGATGCTGAACTTCCGTGGAGACGAAGATACAGGCATCCGTTTGAAGGACCGATGCGATTAGCATGGCTCCTCCAGCAGTGAACACTGTAGCAGGCACACAAGTCGTCGCAGTGGAGGGGAACCCAGTACCGTACCACGGAAAGATCCTCTTCCCGCCCTCTTCGGTGCTAGAAAAAGAACAACTGCTTTTGCTTGTCGTGTTATCTTCCCACTCAGCCAGCTATCGATTCCCGGCGCAGACTAGCTAGGCTCCCGTAGAGTACCACCCGAGCCACCCAAAACACTTGTGATCCCGCCCTAGTATGCACGAAGTGGCGAGGGCTCTATCATACTTGTCATGTCAGAGCTTTCGGAAGGAGTCTTTCTGCACTCGATCACTATCAACCCATGTGTGTGGGAAAAATATTCATCCAAGCGTACCAACTGCTGTGCACACGTAAGGAACTCCCGTACATATGAGAGGAACACCATAATTCGACTGGAACAGAAAGAACGACAAAACACACTAGCTTCCGATGACACTGAATACGAAGAGACAACGCCTCTTTCTCTGAGTCTCCCTCCAGTAGTGATCCCCCCCTAGTCAGCGTCTTGCTTAAGTCACTCTACTCCGACCAAGAGCACGCTGGCTTGAACCACTTTCGCGTAGCGTAGATAATAGAAAAGCCCCTTCAGAGTCTTCGTTCAGCTTTGCTTGGTATCCTGCAACGCACACTCAGTCCCATAGGCGCTACAACGCTCTTTGTCAAGACGTCAGCAACTCACTCGAAGTGCATGCGCATGCTGAGAAACAAATACGCAAAAACTTTTCCCCCACCTTGCGAACACAGGAACCTCAACCCGCCCGCATGCACACCCGAATAACCTCCTACCCCACGAGACTGAACTTCACCGCTGAAAAAGTTCACACGGTGCTTGGTCTTTGGGCTTACGGAGTATTGCTGTCAGGAGGGCAAGCGGCCACAGAAGAAGCACACAACAAGACGAGATACTCGACTTGCCGCGTCGCCACCCTAGGAAGATGTACAGCATCGATGCTAAGAAGAAAAGGAGAAGCATCGCTGCAATGCCCCCTGCAACATAGAGAGCCTGTAAAGAAAAAAGCACACACATCCATCCCTCTGAGAAGTGGACACTAAGGATCTGACGATCAAAGCAGACGCGCTGACGGATAAGTGCATTCCTCGGACGGGACAATGAGATAACCTCCTCGAGACCGCAGCACCACGGGAGAACACCTCCACCGAGTTCACACCAGACTCCCGCATCGTCCGTCCACATACAGTCGGCAAAGATACGAAACACGTTTCCGGGTCTTCCAAAAGTACGTTTCCAGTGCACACATATGAAAAAGTGAAACAGATGCAGGATAGTTTGAGGGGTGAGAAAGAGATCGCTTACCACTACAACAGGCTTCTTGTAGATCTCAGCCCGAGCGAGCTGCCGTTCGACAACCACACTCGCCTCCTCCACCATCTCTGTCGCTTCATCCACGCTGTAGTACTTGGTGAAAGCTTCCGATACCCTCCGTTCAATATCCTTGATTGTCACAACGGTCTGTCGGCAATTCTCTTGTGTTTGGCGAATCACCTCACGAAGCTTGGGAAGCTGCGCCTGCATCACGTGCAGGACCGGGGCCACCACCAGCTGGCCCAAGGACCTATGGAAACTAGACCGATTAGACCCCTCGGAGACACTGTCCAAAGTTTGGGACGTTATCATCTGCACAGCCAAACACCACAAGAACGTGCGTACACATACCCCATGGAGAAAACAACCGGACGCAAGAGCTGCCCCCGGGTCCCGACACACCATCGGATGACTACTCGTCACCGGGCGTACACGGACGGGAGAAGGCAGCCTATTCCCGCCCATCACCTGCTGAGCCCTGTTAAACCGATGACACGCAAAACAAACTCGACTCTACGGTTGGCAGCCTGATTGCCAATGGCTCTACGGTCCACACGGCTCTGACCCACAGACAATGTATGATGCGGCGACGAGATGAAAAACCCAGCTGCGCCTTCTCTCTTCGAGTTGAAACTCAAGCCTGTGTGTAGGAGAGGTGTCAAACACGTTGCATCTGAATCTCTCTCTTCTTCATGCGTACATCACTTTGCTCCGGAATACAACCACCGTAAGAAACGTCTGTAACAGCCTGTGTCTGGATAAGACACGTCGTTCAGCTGACGTTTTCGACCTTCCAGACCAGGCACTGTCAGCCAACCACGGCAATACGTACGCACAGCCAACACATGACGGATGCAAGCTGCGCTTCCATCCACTGACGCCACATAAACTTTTGGAAGAGACTCCTGAAGAGAGGAGGGATGCGCGGCCTGGTACCAGGAAGTCTATACAGATTCGCGGGCGACCATGTATGTGTGCGCTCTTGCGTGGCATTGAACTGCTCTGCCCCCTACATAACGAATGAGCCGCTGCTGTCTCGCTCGTCCCGCCTGATCTCCCAGAATATGGTTCGCACGACCTGGTAGAAAGAAAGATATGGATACTCTGTTGGACGGCACGGAAAGCATACGCCGAGAGGACGAACACGCAACAGAGAGACGAAACACGAGTGGGCAGGAGCCTTACACAAAAAATGCCACACCAACTGCTTACTTCTTGTAAGTTCTCCATATGCTCGGCTAAAAGCGCCAAGGGAAGCTCGACGTTTAAGCCTGAGACAGCAGCGTCTAAGACGGCCTGACGGAGTCCATCGGGCGAAGACCCGTCCGTCACGTCACGGATGTGGCTTACTCTGGAAAAAAACCAAAAGAGGCCACTCACCCCCCTTCTGTTCTCGTACAGAACTACGCCACAATGAAGGCTACGTGAGTGACAGACAGTCTTATACCTGGACAGCCATTCATTACAGCCACTCCGCCCGGTCGGTGCCATCATCGACCAGGGGTGCCGGGATACTTACTATGGGATTTTTCACTCTAACAATGGAAACCTCCTTCAAGAACGAAAAAACAGAAGAACGTGGACGAAATTCATGCCAAGCCCCACCTTATATCCGAAATGTGCAAACAGAGGCATCCTTTCCTTACATTTTCAGGGCTGGCTTTAAACCTGCGAAACCGCCGCTCATCGTCTCCGTGTCTTTCACCGCTGTCGCCTCTGTCTCTAGTACAGGCTCCGCAACGCTCTCTACTTTGTCAGGCTTTTGTTCACCGTCGCGCGTTTGGCCTCCACCACCAACCCCCCCATTAGAAGCGGCCTTCGTCAGAAAAAGACTCCCCGGAGGGGACGACAATATGTGCTTCTTCGTGCCGTCTTCTCTTGAAGCTTTCTCCTCTTGCATCTGACGACCTATGACTCGCGGAACACCGACAAGTAAACCCGGAGACGATGTCTCTGTGTTCGGAACCCACTGTGAAGCTTCACCCGATGCTGGCGGACGCTCCCCTATTGGCACCTTCTGATCCGGGGTACCTAACACGAAGAGTTTTGTCGGGGGGACGAGGCGTTTCAATATCGTACGGTCTCGCTCGCTAGTGCCCTGCACGGAAGGAGAGCCCGGGTTCGATGCAACGCCTTCTAAGCCTGGCTTGGCTCCAGGGGACGGCAATTCGACACTTGTTCCTTCACCCTCGTCCTGCGAATTAGCACTCGCGAAACTTTCATTGCCGTCCTCAGAAACAACCGACGCCTTTGGTGATGATGCTGATGGTGCCGCGGTGGACACACCATCCGTCGGCAGAGAACCTCCGTCTTTCTCTGTAGCGCTACTGGGTCCGCCCGACCCTTGTTGAGGTGCGTGGGGGGGCTCAGGTGATGACGGTTCAGCCTTGGGCAAACCCTCTCGGTTTTCATCGTTTTCGTTGGGTAAGGTTTTCAGACTGGATGAGCCCTCGCCAACTGGATCTGAAGAAACGCTGCCATTGGGGACTCGCCCAGATACCGAAACAACATTACTCCGGTTTGGTCGCTGTACTTTACTAGGGGAGTAATCATCTGAGCCCCTCCTGCGGGTCGGAACAACTGTAGAGACACCTGTTCCCTTCTCTTGGTTACCAGCACCCTCAGGGGCATTAACTTGCGTTACAAGTTCTTCCTTCGGCGGATATGACGACGACTCCTGGGCTGAGAAACTGGCCCCATGAATGCCGGTTGATTCTTCTCTGTCAAGAGCACTGGAGGTATTCATCTGGCTTCCACTTGCTTCGTTCTTCACTGGGGGCAACGCTGGTTCCTCAGTGGGGGAACTGGCGTGACTGGTGAGCAGTTGCTCGGCCTGTAGACTGTTGTTGTCTTTTCCAGGAGTCTTGCTACCTATCCCAGACACAAGATTCCACACCCACTTAAGTGCCTTACTAGCCCACTGGCCCATGGGATTGCGCGACTGCTTGTTATCCTCCTTTTGCCCTCGCTGTCTTTCAGCCTGTTCTATAGCTCGCTCCTCCTCCCACCCCTGGCCGCGGTTGTTGAACTTGTTCGAGGGCACTTCCGTGAGCGTACCGACAGTCGGGTGAGGGAATACGGCATTGTAATTGCTCAAACGTCGCACCCCAGAGCCGGTTAAGTGGATCTTCAGTCCCTTCTGCTGTGCTTCTCCAAAGCCAACTGACACATCTCCACCGACACCGGCGACAGGTGCCCCCGCCCCACGTCTCGACGAGACAACCCCCCCTCCTTGTATCCTAGCATTATCGTCTCGTGCGGTATGACCCGCTAGACCCAAACCATCAGATTCTCTCTCCGGCGAAGTCGGAAATGTGCTTCTCACAGGAGCTTCTAAGGTGGGGCGTGCCGTTCCTACTTCTTTTGCGTTCTCCGTCATACCTTTCGCTTCCGCGGGCATCGTCACCTTCAACGCAGGTGCCGAGTTAGGCCTGCCCGCAGACTGATCAATTTTTGCTCCCTTTCTACTGTGCGCGCCCACAGTCTTTTTTCCAGAACCGCCAACGCCGTCAAAGGGAAGATCCAAGCCCAACAGGGCAGCCGCGTGTCTCACAAGCATGCGGGAAGAGGGAGAATCGCCTAAAGCATCCACAACTGCCTGGGCGGCCTCCTGGACTGCGTCCGTGGAGATGCCGTGTTCCCGTAGGAAAGATTTGACACCATATGGAAAAGACGAAACAGGCGACGACGAGTTTGCCAGTTCGGACAGATGAACCAGCGGGGACGACGATACTCCGAAAGAGGAATTATGAAATTGTGCAGACCCTAGGGATGAAAGTAGGTCATACCCGACAGCGGGTGGTCCTGACGGAGTAGTAGGCGTGGATGTGCCGTTGTGCGTGTCTCTCAAGAGTCCAGACTGTACATGCTCATGGGGCGGAAGGTTTGAGACCGACATTTTTCGTCCTCCCATGTCCGAAAGCAGCTTGTCGTAAGAAGAGGGGACACGAGAAAACCCCGAGACAGCAGCCTCTCCATCCGCAGTTGTGTGCCCACCCTTCCTTGACATGTAAGATCCTAGAAGGTGTTGTATATCATTTACAGACAACAGCTCCCCTGGCCCAACATCATTACCCACGCCACTCAACACCTTTTTCTGTTGCAGTTGGCGTCTGCTACCGAGCTCAACGGACTGAAGCGATGAGGCAATAAGAGAAGATGCAGAAAGAACGTCCTTTCCTGTCTGAATCAGTTGACCTCCGCCTTCGGGAGCTGCTGTTGCTGGTGTTCCTGACGGGACGATGAGACTGATGTCAGGACCTGCCGTTGAATTGAATGTATCTGGCCTCCCGACATCGGGGACCGGGGGGCCAAGTCCCCCATAGAACAGTTGAACAAAGGCAGCACTTACAGCACAGTGGGTATCGTCCACAGCCTGATGGAGACGCGCGGTAAAAAGAAACATGAAAACGACGCATGTCGCAACACCACATATCAGCAGAAGAGTCATAGTAACGCTGAACACCCGTACAGACGGCCGCAACACCCACAGAGACACAAAGGACCCATCACGACAGTTCTCTTCAGGTCTTCTGGATGCTAGAGAATACGGTTCTCTAGTCTGTTGAGAAGGAGAGGAGATTAAGTTTCCCGTTGACACACGGGTATATGACGGTAATCTTTCTACTTGCGACCCAGGGAGACAATCGTCTCCTCCTCCTTCTGATGCAGGGTAAGACGAACCACCAGAAGACGGAAAAACCCCGTTGCCCTTTCTTGCGAGGCGATAACTTCCATGATGACTCTGGGAAATACTTCTACCTGTCGACGATCGTTGATGGCATGGTCTGGATGCAAGAGACGATGAAGACGAGGAGGAGCGCGTTCGTCTAAGAAGACACCAACAACTCAGACAGCAGCCGCCACATCCCCAACAGACGCCTCCTTTGCTTGGGCAGCAGCACACCCCGGATGCGAGAAGAACAGAAACCGGAAGAACGACAAGGAGTAACACGAGACCCACTGCCAAAGGTACCAGGTAAGCTGCCAGAGTGCCCGCGTACGACCGTATCGCGACGGCGAAACCTCCGCTACTGTCTTCGGCCGAAGATGATGACGGGTCAAGGGTACTAAAGGTAGTCGCCGTGGAAGACGGAGAAGTCGTGGTGAACGCAGAAGAGGGCTTAGAAACTTCTCCAGTGTCATCTCTAGATGGTGCCTGAGGCAGGACAGGCTGGCGTGGGACGCGATATACTCCTATAGCATCTCTGAATGACGAGACACCAGAGGGACGACTACAGAAGTGGTCCAGCAAAGCATAGCCTACTCGACTGGACGTTATCCTTGTTCTCCAGCGGTCTCGGCCGACTTCTGCAGCTAACGCCTCCCGGTATAAAAACGGAGAATCCGAGTCAGAAGATTCCCTGAGCGTCTATGAAAAACAAGCACATAGAAAAGTGCATCAGCTCCGGTCCAGAGAAGGAAAACAACAGCCACGAATGCTTCGAAAGTTGTACATGCATACAAGCGACTTGGACTTCTCCTGCAGTGGCTACTGAAAACTCCGATCAACAACACAGTGGATTCGCAGTTCGGGTATGAAGGCCCATTATGCTACAGTCTGGCAGTAAAAGCACCGAAACTCTTAGCCATTCTGCTGCATATGGTTGAGCAAAACACCCGGTGGCTGAAACTCAACGACAAGGGCTCAGTCACTACGCCGGAAGCCACATATGCCTTTAGAGAAGACAGGCGGGGTCGCTACGACACGTCCTACCCCACACTTCTTTGGGTGAAGGCAAACAAACATCGGAATAGAGATACGCAAGAGACCCCGCCGTCTCGGCGCGGAGTGGTGTACTATCGAGAAACGGAACAACCAGCCTTCCGTACCATTTCTACTACTACTTACTTGTTCCAATATTGCAGCCTTGTGAGAACTGCTACCGCCTACGGCAGCGCACACTCTTGCAGCAGTCTCAAGCAGACTATGGTGCGCTTTCACGCCGTCTTTCTTGATGTTCTCCACACTCGGCATCCCATTGTCAAACTCCTGATCTCCACTCAAAACAGTCTGATCGCTTCCCTCGAAATGGTCAGGTTCATGTCCGCTAAAGGTATCGTCCTGCTGCGCTGTAGGCCACCAAGTCCCACGCAACAGACAGTCTGTTGGTGCCTCAAACCTCTCCTGTGTCTCCTCTTTAGATGACCCTCCCTTTTCCCTTACACCGAGTCCTACGTCATTATCTACTCCATCACCTCTTTGATTAGTGCGAAGATGATCAGGTGGAAGACTCCTACTGGACCCTCCCCAGATATGAAGTGCGTTCCCGATAGTCAAGCAACCCTTCCCGCCTACTGGTACCTTCTTGAGCGTATCCGACCTCGCACCATTTGTGGGGTTCGATGACGCACTGTATGGGTGTAGGGAAAACGAATAACCGTTCGAATCTTTTTCGAAGACGGCCGACTCTTCCTGAAGTCGCCTTTGAAACGCTCCACCCGCACGGAGACTCTGAGGACCTGCAGGCGGGATCTCCGGAGGGCTTTGGAGAAACGGATTGGAGAGAGGCGACCGGTGTAACGGACGAATAAAAAAGATAGACGACGACGCAGCGACACAAAAAACATTCAGGATACTTAAAAGGAAAACAGCTACAACTATCGATCCGACAGTCCTGAGGGGTTTGAAGTAAAAATCACCGAAGCTCTTTCTCGATGGCTTAGCACAAACACCACGGTCGTGCACGCTAACCAGGAAAGCAGACAGGAAAACAGGAATCGGACCGACGTACTCCCGGCCGCACGGCAGCCAGCAACGACGGACAACAGACAAGTGGGCGGCTGACTCCTCGCAAAGGGGAGAAACGTCCCCGAACGAAGCAGGCCCTACGTCTCCGTCCGTGTCAGGGGAGAATCTTTCTCCTGATTCCTCGTATGCCCTGCTCTCATGGTTGCGCTCGTTCCCTGTCGACGGCTTGCGGTGATCGACTATCACTGATTTCCCTTTCTCCGAGGTACCGTCTGTTGGTTGTAACTCCCGACAGCACGCCTGTACAGACGGCAACAAGGCCATCCCCGCTGCAGAAGAAGACGGCATTACCCGGTGACCGTATGTCTGCACTTCCGCGTTTTCAGGCACCCGCGGCCCGTGAACTGTGACGGACGGCGCCTCACTCCCCTTGCTGCCGCCATTGTCTGGCACACACAGCTCGGAGCCTCCAACCGCCCTGCAAAACTCACTCGACACCCGAGCGAGGCGAAATAAAGTGTAAGTTGGTAATATGCAAGCGTCCGGACGCACGCCGGATCGAAACATTTTCCGCTGTTTATGCCGTCTCGTCACCAAGAGCGGAGCCAGATCATCTGAGCTCGCTGCAGCACAACCGGAAATCTGTCATGCCGGCAAGTCAAACACGCGTCACATGCTTTCCCCTTGAGGTCAAAACAATCACAAAATGGGCGTGCAGAGAGTACAACAGGCGAAACAACGCAGCAAACAGCCGCAACGCGGACAAAAACCGGGCTGTCTCTTGACTATATACGGCGAGCCGCCGCTTCACTTTGGAACGCTGACACTGCTCACTCCGCAATCCTTCGCCAGAACGCATGCGCGTCCATGGCCTCGTCTCTACACGCAGAAACCGTGTAGCATAAGTAGGAAAAGAGAGGAGAAAATGCGCTAATGCCACCGGGAAAAGCCTTTCAAAGTGAAAAGACACACCTGCGATGGTCCGCTAGGCGTAGCAGCCCAGCCACGACCTGGCAAAAAAGTCCTCATCGAAGACGGAGTGCCAATCGTGGCCCAGCACGACCTTACGTGTGATATTCAGCGCTAGACAGAGAAGCGCCTCAAAAAGGGACAAAAGTCTTGTATCCGGCGGGCCATGGAAGGGCGAGCTCTCACATTGCAGGAGTGCTGTTTGGCAAGCCGCAAGCTCGCGGGCTCGCTCGTCTCCCTGCCAGTAATGGCGGCCAGTCTCGTCGGCAGGGGGCGTTGTCCGACTATAAACCGATCCTAATGTGGACTCTGGCCGTGAAGTGTTGACATACTGCTGTGCGGTAAGCCTGCTGGTTGCACGCGCAGAGGGACTTGCACCGGGCCTTCACGCTATTTCGGAAAAGGCGTTCTGTCCTGGACCCACTGGTTCGGCCACTTGCTCCTTTGCGGCTAAGTTGGCAAGCGCACCGTCAGCGAAAAAAAAGAATACGAGGATGAATGCTCCCCCCTCGTCAGTAGCGGCGAGGTCTGCACCCCTCTTACCACACGCCTCGGCTCGACTGTCCGGCATCGGACACGCCCGCCACGGGGAAGGCCAAGCGGATGAGCCGTAAATGGTTGCAATGTGGATTACTCGGAAGGAGACCAGCTTAACCACCGACCCCGTCGTCGACTACCGGGACTACCACCCCATTCGAAACCACCAGTACGCGAGTTCATTGAATCTTCTGTGTTCCTTTGCGCCAATTGTTACGTCGATTGAAGGCCGGACCAGCCTTCAGCAGGCTGCAGCCGCCCTTACTAGGGAACGACAGCCGTACACTCCCTTGTCACTGGCCTTCACGTCGCAAAGATAGGTTAGTGTTGATTCCTGTTACAATCTCTTCAGCCCACGCGGTTTCGTTCCTTGTGTTTCTTAATATTGTTTCTGCTTTTTTCTATCTCCCCAAGGAGGTATGCAGGACAGGATGGACGAGGGCGGACCGATTACGGAAGGTCATCAACTTCCAAAATCCAGAGCGATCCCGGCGCGCCGTCTTTCTCCCCTTTGCTGTGGCTCAGTTCAAACAGATTTCAATTTTTCTGCTCATTCCGCCGTATACGAACCCGTGCTTTTGTCCTGAGAAAGTGAAGTATGAGTATACAGCCAGGCAGCGCGAACTAATGTACTTTTCGTTTAGTGATACCTGCTTCGTATAGGAGACATGAAGCCGTTGTAGCACCCTGAATCCCAGTATGGAGGCGATCGCGGAGGTTGGGATTGACTGTGGAACGTGCTCATGAGCTTTGTCCCGAGTTTTGCTGCATGACAGACTGTTGGCCGTTGTGGCGGCGCAGACGGCATCACTTTTTTCCTTCCAATGGTTGCCTTAGTTGTTTTAGACATGGTAGTACACGAGAAACGGTTGCTCCTGGGAGTTTTCTTTTTCCTTATTCTTGTGTCGTTTCTTTTCGCTGAAAATCGCGTCGACTGATGTGATTGTCCTCTCCGTTTTTGTTTCTGGTCATCGTCGTCAATCCAGTCCTTTTCACGGCCCGCAGACGATTTTGCTCCTGCTTCTGTCTTTCTTCTTTGAATACACATGGTGCCTGTTCTTTCTTGCGTCTTGCCTTGTTTATCTACCGTATCTCTGTTTCGCTTTTGTTGCATCGTTGCCGGAGGCTCCGCTGGTAGCACTCGTGGCCTGTGGTCGGGAACTGTGGCCTTCGGGAGGAGGGAGGCATGTTGTTGCATCGTTGCAGAGTTTGGGTGTTATACTGGAAACGTTAAGAACACGTTATGGTAGTGAATTCGTGTCTTTTGACGACGGATACAATATTCACGGCATAACCAACGCAGGTACACGCCTATCGCCGTTTTCCTTTACCAGGTCGACTTGCATCGTGTGTGTCCGTTGATAGTCGATGACGACGCGCGTGTCGACTGTTCACAGTGACTATTGTTATTTCTGGTAGGCCATTTTTGTCCTACCCTTGTTGTAGCTCGATCTCGAGTGTCTTCATAGCAGTCTTGCCTCTAAGAGGAACACGGTTGCTAACACTGGATGTTTGTTCTGGCTTTTGAAACACAACGTTGATACTGGTGGCTTGATGTCGAGCGACTGCATACAATTCGAGATCAGCGGAGAAGGCAGTGCGTGCAGTGGTAAGACGCCTGGCCCATCTCTTTGCTGTACCGTGTTCATCGAAGCTGCGGCGGACTGGGTGTGTGTCCGTGTAGCTGCTTCTTCCGTTCTCTCAATTGTCTCTTCACTTGTGCTGAAGGGTCGTTGTTGAGGAGGCGTCGTGAAGGCCGGTTCGTCACCGCCTTCAGTATCCGTATTACTTTGGGGCCATCGTAAGCAGAGATGCGTCGCATTCCTTGGACGAGTGTACAATTCTCTACAGTATTAGACGGCTGATAGTCAAGGTGAAACAGTCAGAACTGGGAGGCCAGGTGTTGTAGAAGGTGTAAATGAAAGTCGTAAGAAACGGGTAATTCCTTGACAGGCCCAATTCGTGTCCGAGGGTACCGTAGTATGAAAGATAGAGTGGGTTGCGAGTAGCGAAGGTGTAGGCGGTCGTGGATGCTTCAGCTTTTTTGTGTGACTCCCCGTTTCCAACCTAGGATATATATGTGTACTGTGGAAACAGAAACCTGAAGAAGGCAGCATCAGGTGGTAGTGAGTGGTAGCGGCGGTCGTCGTCTGAGTGTGTTCAGTCAGTGGAAATGTATGGAGAACGAGGAACACTATGCTGGATTGACTGTGATCGACAAAGTGCACGCGACAATAGCAGAGCTCAGATTGCCCTACGACTGCTTTTATGTACAGGCTGATGATATTTCTTCTTTGCCGTCTTTTTTTTTAATGACTCCCGCTGATGATAAGAGAGAATAGTGTGAAGATCTGCTTGCACCACAGAAGGATATGACTGGTGTGGTTGTGGGGCTAACTCATCACTTAGGGCAGCAGCAGCGGAGCCGCTGGGGCAGACTTCCCTGCGGTTTGTTTGTCAAGCGGGTGTGGCAGTGCGACCAACAACAGTAACGGGAATTTGATCAGCTTTGAGAAAGAAGGCGCCGAGGGCTCATTGCCCCTGTGGCCAATGAATGAAGAGAAGGGGTGTATTGGTAGTCGTAATAGTAAAGGTCAGCCCATGAAGACGGGAGAGGCGGAGATTGAGGTGAAGATTGCGGAACAGATGACATTCTGCCGAGGCGATGCCGATGAGAGCTGTCTTGCTGATGGCAGCAGCTCGTCAGCACACGAAAATTCGCCTTCAATGTCCGCCGATTGGAAGGAGGGAGACCTGAGTGTGGAGGGGGAAAAGCGTAGACACGTCCAGGGCGAGGACGACGACATGGCAGGAGACGAGACATCAGCAACTGCAGCAGTAGTAACAGAGACCGTACATCTGGCGGATCTCGCTGATCGCTCACCCTCGTTGGGAGAGAGCGTGATAGCTGCGCAGGAACGACATACCGAGAATAGCGCTGCAACGGATTCCAGTGGGAAAAAGCTAGTCGTCGACGGGAAGCAGAAAAGCTGTCATCAGGAACGTGGAGGGGCAAAAGAAGTGTGTACTGGCGCTGGTGGTGAGGCAAGGACCTCGTGCGACCAGAATGGTGATGGGAAGAAGTCACAAGAAGACAACGAGAAGAAAAGCAGTTCTTCAGCGGTCGCTTCCTCATTTGATAAGGTGCCTTTTGTTATTGGACTCTCAGATTCGGGAAAGGGTGGAGGGTATCCTCATCAGTCAGATGGCGTGTGTGTTGTCACAAGTATTGACTCGTTGGCTTTGTCAGCCGTTCCGCTTCTCAGTGCGACGGCTACGGAAGTGACGGCTGCATCCTCTTCCTTGTTCCGGGAAAGCAGCACTTCGTGCGTTGTACGTAGTCGCGGTACTGGTTCCCCGTACCAGGAATTGGGTGACGGGGTGTCGAGAGATAAGTGGATCCCTTCGTCCGGTGGGAAGTTCATTCTTGATGAGAAGGACCTCGTAGATCAGAGTCTTTTTGTTGGTCAAGTGCCAGCTATTCTACTTGATTTTTTGAAAGACGAAACTCAGAACATACTTTGTCCTCCCCCCGGTCTTGAAAGAGATGTGGGAGAGAAGCTGACTTGTAGCGGGGATGGTAGTGCAGCAAGGCCGTTATCCAATTTTCAGGAGGATAGAGAGGTCTCTCGTTTACTCCAGTCTTTAATGCCAGATCACTCCGCTCATCAGCCTAGTCAGCAGCAAGACGAACAGCTTAGACTTTCGGCAACCCAGGAGGAATCATGTGAGAAGGGTTACCGTCTGGAACGCGCTCTTGGCCCGCCTCCCCCAGCACCCGTTTCACCACCGTTGATCTCCGGGAGAGCCTGTGCACCTCCGGGAAGTAGCGGTAGTAGTACGGCAGGTGAAGATACTCGGGCTAAAAGTGAAGAGAATTTTGCACCGTTAGAAGCCCGGCAGACTTTCTCCAAGTCGCCTCGGGGGAAGGGAGCGAGCTTTATCAAAGCAGATGTCATCCGGGCTGTCTTCGATGGAGGTAACCCGTTGCTGTCAGCGTCAGGCGTTGACTCGACGCCATCTTCATCTCAGCAGCATGCAGATGAACAACAGCAGGGTCGGGTGCCGTCTGGTCTGCAACAGGGCGGACATCCTTTGCTAGAAGACGCGTCCTTTCTCAGACTCCTTCATGGAGAGAACACAAAAGGGAATTCTTCTCCTGGTACAATGTCTTCAAGACAACGGGAGAGGGGTGATAACAGTACTGGTAAAAACAGCGGGTCAGAATTTATGCGGCAAACACAAGCAGATCATTTGCAGTTCCAACAGCAGCAGGTGCTGGTCAAGGATAGCACAGGGGTCGTCGAAGCAGCGTTCGTTAGTAACACAGGTCTTCCGGTAACTCTCTCTGCCCCCCCCCTCCAACGAGAGGACGAACGAAAGGGGCAGAGTTTTGCAGCTCATCAGCAGCTCCTTGTACACTCAGGACGTTTGATGGCATCCCAGCTCTCGGCAGCAGTCCCTTCAGCTGAAGGCGAGAATACAAACAATAGTGCAAAGGTTGTTGTTCCAACTTCAAGAGTTGGCGGTCTCTCGACGATCGCCGGCGCGGCTGCAGCAGGAAGTTCTGATGATGGTGATGAAAGATCCGGTCTCTCCTTGTCTTTTGCGTCTTGTGGACGGCGTACAGGTGAGAGGGATAGACGATCGAATTACCAGTCCGCTGGACTAGGAGCAGCAGTGTTTCGTGGCGGTTCCCTCACTTCCGTTGCTGAGGAACGTGATTCTGAGACTATTTCTCGGAGGACCACCCAGCAAGTTGATCAGAGTGGCGCTCCAGCGCCCGGTCAGCTGACGTGGAGTCACCCCAGCAGTAACTTGGGGGGAACGACTGGGCGGGAGCAGCCGAAAAGCGTTAGTTCGTTAGGATCCTCGCTCTTCCGCGAAGTGCACCTGTCAAGAGAAGAGGGCTCCAGATCAAGATCTCCTGCAATCGAATCTGTTCCGAGAGAGGTGTCAGTCCCACCACCACCTGCTCCAGGCTTAACCATGTTTCCCCGGAATGACGGTCTAACAGGAGGGCGAGATATCGGCGTTGGCGAGAAGACGAGCACGGCAAGTGGGGCTGCAGGCTTTTCCTCTTCGCAGCAGCAGCTCCGAGTGACTTCCCCACAGCATCCGATCGAGCTACAACTACTGCAAGCGCATCTAGCAGCTCAAGCTGAAATCTCGGATTCGGTGACGATCGCGGAGCATGACACTGCGACCCAGCAGCAACACTGTAGAAGACCACGTCAAGATCAGCTTCTTTCTACCACAGCAGGAGGGGGTTTGACGTCTTTGCCTCTCGTTCAGGAAGAGAACGCGAAGAATCAGGAACTCTTCTCGAAGAGTCAGAAGCTACTGCAGCTTTCCCAACAAGCCCATGGGCTGTCTGGGAGGCAGTCAGCACCGGGGCAGGGCGCCAGTCCGCGACAAGCTCCTTTTTCTTCCGACGCAGGCCTCGGTAGTCTTCACAAGGAGATCGGAACTGGGAAGATGAGGTTTGGGGAAGACGAGGGCTTTGAATCAGCAGAAAACGCCTCATTAGCTTCTTTTGATTTGCTACTGCTAGCTGAACAGTTAGGAAGGGGGACAGCAGAACGGCAGTTTTTCAGTAAGTACACGAGGGAGAGAGAGTGCATCCCGAGAGAGAAAATCATGGAGCGGGAAAAGTGCGTAGGGGGGGCGAAGGTGCGAGGCCAGCCCCTCTCAACAACTGATACATTTGTGATGAGAGACAAGAATTCCTTACCACCCGTTCAGGCATTGCTTTCTGCCCTTCAGGACTCACCTCGTAACTTGGGGGGGGAAGCGGGTGAGTGGTGCGGCGACATGAAGAACCAAAAAGGAGGGAAATGTGCACAAACAGATGTAGCTGTAGCGTGTAGTGAGGGCTCTCTTGATCAAATGAAGCTTATAGAGGTGTACCGTGCTCTGCTTTCAAAGCGGTTCCCGCATGCTGTTAATGGTGCTGCTGAGGCTGCTGTCAGAAGGTCTTCTTTCAGCGCCCCAGCAGGAAAGAAGATGATGCTTCGACAGCTGGAGGAGTCACCATCCGAACTTCAGAGGAGTGGAGTAGTATCGCATCCCGAACCGGAGGGGGCACTGTCTGTACAGAAGTCAGCTGCGGCGCAGAAAGGGACAGCGTTGTGTGGCCGCCCCTCCTCGGCGGTCTCCCCCCATGGCCTGTGGAGAACGCCGGGATGCATGGATCTTCCTGCACAGGGTGGTCTTCCATTGCTAGGAGTCGAGGGGGCAGCGAGTCGCAGAGGGTTGGACTTGTTCACCCCGGAGCGAGTGCGTGGGAAGAAGGAGAGTCCGTATGGTTCGGAGAGGGGGCAGCTCACCAGTGGCGCGGCAGTTCCGGTCCATTCAGTTTGTAAACGGCTTTATATGTGGGAGAAGTTGACTGTACATTCGCTTGCTCATTCTCCGCCATCCGCAACCGGACAGGCCGACTCACTTTCAGCTTTCGCGGGGATTCTTTCTGAAGGCGGGAGGGTGGCCTACTGCGAGATGGGCATCTTCGCGTTCGGAGGTCGACGAGGAAAAGACGGAGAGCTATGTAATACTGTCAGTTGGCTGCGTCCCACGCGTAAGCAAGAGAGTAGCTGGTTGATACGACTTGTCTTGGAAATTACAGCAAAGAAATTTTGTTCATAGTGTGTCTCTCCTTTTTCTTTTTCTTAGCACTCGTTTATCCTTAGTTTGCACTCACGTGCGTAAGGAAACTGACATCGCTCCTGTCCCCACAACCTTGGTCTGGTCTTCTTCCCCCCGGAAGGCATGGACAGAGCTCATGCATTTTTCTCTGTGCCGTGTAGTCTAGTGGGCTTTCATTATTCGACGCTGTCTGTCTCTCTCTTAGGACGGAGGGGGGGTCAGACCTGTCCGTGCGAACGCCCCTCGCTTCGAAGGAGACTTCATGTCCTGCTACAAGGCATCGGGGTACTTACTCGTTTGGGTCTGCTAGCGGGAAATGAATGAGCAACTTGTGGATGGTGACTTGAAGCTCGGACGCGTTCGCGTTTATGTAGTTGGACAGCGTCGAGCGAGCTGCTGTAACAGCTTCACGTTTTGTTTTGCCCTGCTGTGCCAAGGTAAGTCAGTGTCACGACAGTAACGTTTTCCGTTTCTTGTTCGTCGTGGGCGCAGGTGGCGCATGAGCGGTAGTAGGTCCTGCTATTCATCCGTACCGCGGCAATTCATTTACTGGAATTTAGGCCTGGGTGAAGCCAGGCTTCTTCGATCTGTTCGTGAAGTCCAGTCTTCTGAATCCATGTTGTTCTCCAAGTGGTCTGAGTTTCAGGAATCACAACCAACTGAAGATCCGAAACTGCATCGAGGAAAGACATCGCTTAACAGGCTGTTTTTGTCGAACTCCTCTGGTGTGTATGTTTGGGTTTCACAGATGGCTCCAGTTCGTTCTGTTGGGTTCCCTTGCCTGCGACCGGTGAAGCTCCGCCTCCATGCTCCGGCATGATTGTGTGTGCGACGACCGAGTTAGGTCGACATTTCACACCTTCAATGTCTTCACTTGACAGTGGTTACGGGCGCGTTGTAGCAACACCGGGGGGAGAGCAGGAGTCTTTGAAATCAGAGGATGGCCACGATGTAGCAACAAAAGGCGGATTAGATAGGAACCCGGTACAAGGGGGTAGAAAGTCGATCTCGGATGGAAACAAGGCAGTAGTAGAGCCCGTAGATGGGGCAACGGACGGGGAAGCCGGCGACCAGGAGTCCAGCAAAGAAGGCGAGACCGTAGTAGGAATGAGGAACAGCATCTCCGAAGCCCAAGGAGGCAAAAAGACGGAAGCATCGGAGAATACGCCGGGTCCAGGGCTGGTACCGGGGGGCGGGCCTAAACTGCTGGTCTACGGAGGCCGATCTCGCGATGGCATTGCGGACTGGAATTCGCTGTATTCATTTGATTTGAGTAAGGACGGATGGGAGTGACGGGCTAGATACGTGTCTCCATTTCAGCTCAATTTCTAACCAGGCCGACGGTGCGTGTCCGTAGTGGTCGTAGTATGCCGCCATAATACTTCGCTTTCGGGTTGGTGCCTCGATATTGCCAAGACCTCATGGATTTGGCGGCCACACTGTTCACGAGTGTTGAATATAATCAAGATGACGGGCCGTTTTGCACTTTTGGTTCTCATATTGCCTTTATTATGTGAAGGAATAGTGATGTCGCAAATGGGTTCAACAGTGTGGGACCGTTCCTTATTGTGTGTTAGGCTGTTCTTTTCATCCTCTTTTGTTTCCGGCCTTGTGATATGCTACGTGTTTCCGCAGCGACACACGAGTGGAGCCGTCTCAGTGTCGACCCTTCCAAGCTATTTGAAACTTTGCAGTGTTGGCAAGATTCCAGCGGGATGTCGCGGTCAGAGTCTGTGGCGTCTATGTCGTCAGATTCATCTTTGTCGTCGACCGACTCCGCTGGCCAGGCGGCGAAACCTGAGAATTCACGGCTTGCTTCTGTCAGAACTGCTACTCCCGCGAAAACGGAGGAGAGGGGGCGGCAGAAACCAGATTGTAAGCAGTCATGTCCACAGAAAGCAAAAAGGCCGGGAACAGATCAGCAGGATGAATGCCAGTCAGCCGGGACGGATAGGAATGCCCGACAAGCCGCAGTTCCACCACCTCCAATGCTCCTTCAAGACAGCAGCTGGTGTTACAGCCCGTATGACGACAGTCTTTACGTGTTCGGAGGTATCGGTCGACAGGGGCGCCGTCTTCGTCCGTCAGCGAGAAGTGAGAGTACGCGGGAGAGCCGCACGAGCGAAAACATGCCAGCAACCAATTCAGCAGCTACTTCCAGGCGAAACGCGACGGGTCCCGCTGCTCGAGAGCCGTCTTTCGTTATGTGCGGATCTTGGGAGTGCAGGAACCAGTTGTGGCGGTTAGATCTGAAGGTTTTGCGCTGGACAGAGGTCCCGGTGCGCGCAGGTAATGGTAACTGTGATACGGATGTTACGGGGGGGGGAGAGGGAGTCTATGTGATCCAGAACGGTCCTGACACGCAGCAGGGAGGAAAGTTTGCATGCGTCTCCACCGCTTCAGGAAGTAGTCCGGTGGTTCTTGGAAGTATGGACGGTCTGTCCACCCACCACCGGGACAGAAATCCGTATCCGGCAGGAAACAATAGTACAACCACTGGCGACCAGACAACGTTTTCATGGTCAACTGAATCTGTCGTGCCTTCGGACTCGTGGACCTTAGGAGGAAAGGCAGCGAACGGTCGAGTGCTCTCATCAACTTGCACCGGTGCTGATGTGCGTGGTGAGCACCTGGGTCGTGGCGAGTATGAAGAACTGAGGAAAAGGAATGCGGCTGCTGGAGGGCAGGAAGGACTAAAGTGCGCTGTTGGGGAAACAACCGAAAGAACTGGTGGTCGCGGTGGGGTAGCAGGGGGTGATCTCACGTGCAGTGTGAAGCCGGACAGAACTTTGAGTGGCGGGAATAGTGACAGGAGGTATCCGTCCATTCCGAAAGGTCGGGCAGGTCATAGTTGCGTTTACAAAGATGGACGCTTGTGGGTGTTTGGAGGATTCAGTACGCAGGAAGAGCTTGGTGATATCTATTCGTTTGATATCCAGGGACGATACTGGGAAGAAGTTATTCCTTGTTGTTCTCAAGGAGCCGCAGATGCCAGGGCTCTAGGTATCGGCGTTTCAACGGGCGCGGACAGGCTAGCACGGCCTTCTCCGAGATACGGTCACGGTGCGGTGGTTGTAGAGGACAGCATGTTCATTTTCGGAGGTTATGGTGGCAAGCAGTCTTGTCTGTCTGACTTGTGGGAGTTCCGTCTCCCGTCTTCGAGATGGTCAAAGTTGTTAGTGGAAGGGCAGATCCCGTTACCGAGGTTTCGATGCTCAGCAGCCGTCCTCAATGATTCTTTGTTTATATTTGAAGGCCGAGGCAGCATCCAGCCATCCCTACCGCAGCATTCGACTCCGCAGCCGGGTCTCCCTAACGGTCAATGCACCAGTCCGTTCAACGGATCCGTCGACCAAGCAAACAACGCTGCTGCTCCTTCGTCGTGCAAGAGGAGTACCGTGTTCACGGATGCTTATCGTATCCACCTGTCGAAAAACGGTGCTAGGAAGGTAGAAAGTCCTTTATTGTCAAAGACAGTTGAGTCCCCAGTTGTGACAGTACGTGCTGGTTTACCAGATCGTACGCGTCTAGTTGAAAACGCAGCGGGTGGAGTGATGGTTGACCTGTCGCAGCAGCTAGGAGCGACTCTGCAGTCTTTTCGCGGGGAGTCAGGACCCTCACTATTTGTTTCAGAGGACCGGCTCAATTGTCCAGATAGTACGTGCTGTTCGTCTACTCTCCTCCGTCCTACTTCTGCTGCGGGGCACCCGTCAGGTGTGCCACGGGGGGGAAGGGCGGGAGATCTGTGTACAGGAGGAGCAGTCGTCAATCCAGGCAGTGTAACTGATCCGCAGGGAGCAGGAGATGTAGCTCAGAAGCGCACCGGGGACTTTCCAAGGATAGTGTGGAATTCGACTAAACCCGTCAAAGCTTCGTCACTGAAGGTGAATGCCAACAGTGATGAGGGTCTCGGTTCAGAAGTCGTCTCTCAGTTGGCAACCCGGTCTAGTGGCAAGAAGGTTCTTTCTGTGGGAGAACTTAAGGCCCTGTTGGGGGAAACAAGACGTTTTCCTGCAGCTGTACAAGGAAGGGAGGACGGAAGCGTTACAGCAGCAGATGGCCTGTCGTCTGAGGCCTTTGAGGCAGGAACAACAAGCAAAACCTGGGGGGGGGGAGAACGTGGGGAAGCGGGCGATGTTGTGTTATCTAAGCCTGTTGAGCTTTGCTTACAACTTCATCAAAAACTGAAAGCAACAAAAGAAGCCGAAGAACAACAAAGGCAGCGGAAAGAAGCCGCTCTGGTTTTGCTTGGACAGTATAGAGAAGTCGTGGAGGATCTACGGCAGCAGCTCCAGGCACAGCCTCGACGACTTCAGAGAATGAGGGAAGAATGGGCAGAAGAGAAAGAAGGTCTCGCCGAGCAGGTGCAGAGGCTCTCTGTGGCGCTAACTGATGTCTACTCCAAGGTGAGCATGTAGTCGCCTTCCATCAAGCGGCAGCTTCGTCGCTAGAGTGGAAAATGAGGACAGTCGTGTGTAGGGGTAGCGAGGAGGTGCTTTGTTTGAGCCAGCTGTGGATTACTGACTGTAGCAATAGCCCTCGGGTTTCGTTTGCTCGGCCTGTTACCAAGTCAGGAATCCTGACCGCAGCGGGAAGTAGGCGTAGAGATATGCAGGTACCGCAACCTAGGGTACCCGCGACGCCTTTTTTTTTTCTCGCGTTTCCTCAGTCGTATCATCAGGGTTTTTTCTCTAAGCAGGTCGGCGCGATACGGAAGGGGGAGGCACCTCAGACTTCGCGGTCGAATTTCGCCCTGCTTCGGGTGCAAACGCGCTTCAGCCAACGCGTGACTCGTTTATCGAACGAATTTTTCGGTCCCTCACTTAGGTTTTGAAATCAAAATCTGTATGAAGTCGGCTCCTTCAACTAAAAGGAGTTGTCTGTAACGTCAGACATAGGAGTACTTACTTCAGCTGAGACGATAAGCAGTTTGGATTCATTCCCAGGTAGAGATGGTGGATCACTTGGAGACCTCTTACGTCGTACCACTTCAGTGCTTGTGTGCCAATCCTTTGCAGCTCTCCGATGTCAAGAAGGACATGGAACATCATCAGCAAAGGGAGCAGAAACTAAACGCTGAAGTTGCAGCTCGGGACAAGGTTATCGCGCAGCAGCGACGGGATGTGGATGCCTTATCGACAAAGGCAAGCCATGAGATAGTATCCAGCAGCTGTGCCGTCATTCGAAGCAGATAGTTGATCGGGGAAAGGCTGCCACGGAGTAGGCATATAGGGATCTCCGCTACATTGCCGACTGAATACTGGAGTATCAATAGGTATTGCAGTCATACAGAAGGTGGACAGGGTTCTCTGGTGCCTAACTAATTGAATTGTGGACTACCAGTAGGTACTGCAGCCATAATCGTTACAGGAGTGAAATCTGCGCTTCAGTTGTCGCCACGTATTTTGCTCAGTATCGGACCGTCGCATCCAGGAAGGTAGGCAGACAACATCAGAGGTGGCTGTTCATCTGAAAAGAGATAGATGATGATTCGTTGACTCCACTGCTTTCTTGTGTACTGAGCCGAACTTGCAGGTTGTTTTGATGTTACAGGCATAGGTTTCACGAGAGGACGTGGTTCCAGTTGAGTTGGGCTGAAGACAAGTCGTTGTCCACACTGACGTGAGCGATCTTCTTTTCTCTTCTCTTTTGTTATCCTGTGAACTCGGTGCAGTATCAGCAAGCACAGGCGCTCTTTTCCCGTCTCCTAAAGGACCGGAGTGTTGTTGGAGTTGAGCAGGAGTGTGGGGTCTCCGCTCCTGGTGTGCATCATCCGTCAGTGGCTCACGAACATCTCTCACGGATACTTTCACATCACAGCAGGAGTGTCGATGGAAAACCTCAATCCTTTCAACGCGCCCGCGAGGATAGTTCTTAGTTTGCATCGTCAGGAGTGAAGACGAGGTGAAGAAGAGCTGAAGATCCTTTTGAATGATTCCAGAGAAACAGGCATATAAGCTCAGCGGGTCGCAGAAGTGCTGGAGTCTTTGAAAACTGCGGTCGTGAGTAACGAGTTCGCTCCGTGCGGTTGCTGCTGAAGTCTCCGGGACGTACGAGTCTTTTCTCCGTGTGATTCCTTCGGAGTTTGCGGACATGTCGCGGATATACGAAACAGTGTGGGTAGGAGGTAAGGGGTGTCTGGGTAACCAGGGTAGATAGTATGATGTGTACATCAGTCAGTCGTTGGCTGATGAATCCTGTGGCTGCTGGTTGCAAGCATCGCTCAGTGGTACTGGATGACGGGGGGATCTAGATGAGGGGCAAAACTCACAGGAGAAGGGGTTTGACGGCCATTGTGTTGCTGATCTGTTATGCGGCTTGAGCTTTGACTTTATTCATCAGTTTGGTAAACTATCGGCTGGTAGGTAACGAGGTAGCCGGGGTTCTGCCGACAAGGGTGCGGGCGCGCTATAAGCGACTGACTTTTGAACGGAGAACAGAGCGTGTTACTTGCACACACAACTCCATGACGCATCGGTATTTACATCTATCATTTGAATGCGGTTTCTTGATAATACACGTCAGCACACACATCGTGACGTGATGACTATTCCGAATCGCATGGGTAGGTAGCTAGATCTGCGTTTTCTTTCCGGTTCCTGTTGTTATGACGATCTGCAAGCTCGGGGGTCATCGGAATCACAGTTCCGTGCCTTGCGCGCTGGAAAGTGGCGTCATCGTTCATGTCCTTTGTTGGTTGAATTCACTGAGGTGAGTGTACTGTATATTTATGTGTATGTATATATCTACCCCTGTGTATTGTCCGCGTTATCATTGGCCACCATCACATGTATGTACCGCACCACGTTGTGTCTTCTTTAACGAAGACAGAAGTCGACCGAAAAAATTTATTGAGGGACGATACATACACACAGGGAAGCGGAAGCACCAGCAGGAAGACGCGTCCTATTTGTGTTTTCCTATCTATTGGCACATGAGTTTCTTTTATGACTGTCCGAATAGTTCTGTACAGATACATACAGCCGTCCGGGTGTAGCGGCCGTTAGGGATCGATTCCGAGAACGTGCTCGTGATGACGCTGCTCGCTCGAAGTGCATGCGTGTTTGGTTTGGCGAAGCATCAGCACATGAGTGGTTGAGCAGTTATGATTTATTTTCTTCCCGTACAGGTGCCGGTGTCTTTAAGGAACCGGTATGTTAATGATGTAGTAGCCGAGTCTCGTTCCATTCTGCACACGAAGTGCATGCACTTGGTTGTTGGGAGGGACGAAGAGAAGCAACCGCTGTAAGGGGTGGGACCTTCTGCTGCGAGTACTTTTTATATAGATATGTATGTAGCGGGGTGACCTTGGCTTCCAAGTGCCGACAGCCTTTCCAATCATGTGTGTGTGCGTATATCAGCAGTGCTACGGGGGGCGCCAGTCAGTTTTCTACCTGCGTCATCTTGAGTGGTGGGGTGGGCTACCCAGGCCATATTTGGGTGTTGGCGCTGTGTTTTGTCGGTATTACAAGAGTTTATTACATGTAAAGTCAGCCACAAACTTATATATATATATATTATCGGTTGTATGCATGACCGTTGTAGGTCACCAAGGGAAGACCTTTGGCTCAGTGAGGCTGTCAGCGTCATCATCATTGTCATCGTTATCATGCTTCATAAAAGGTATGTCTCTCCCCTTTTTTCTGCGGACAGAACGGTGTAAGCCAGTCAGGGGTAGCACTGGCAGTGGTAGTTGTTTGCATACATGTATGCGTGCAACTAGTGGCGGTGATACTGGATTTGTCTTCCAGAGCGTTTCTAGCTCATTTCTTCGATTGTATATACCCATCCCGTATGAGATGGCCTGTAAGCCCCGGAAGTTACTTGAGGGCAGTTGCGGTGTCAGGAGGAGGGGCTGGTGTCGTCATCTTGTGTCACTCCGGGTACTTGTTTGCGTGGATAAGGGGCAGTCAGTTTAGAGTACTTACCATCAGGTCAGGGGGTAGCGGCGGCTTGGACAGTTACCGACCATTAGGCGGAGCTGAATGGTCTATCTTTCTTTTTTATCGTCTCGTCTATATGTGGTGATGGTGCTGTCGGTGTGTGGCGGCGGACCACGTCAAATTTTTGTGACAAGTAAAGCATGTCCAGAGATCGGCGCGGAACCATGCTGGAACTCGACAGTCTTTTTGTGCACAGAGAGTCTTGGCACTCGTTTCAGTAGTAGTCTGGGCGTGGACTGAGGACTGCACACGGGTGGGGTGGAGTTTAGCGTTGGTTTCTTGCGGACGGACAGCAGACCAGTGAGTAGTCAGTCCTCGTCAGGAAACTCGACGCCGTATCGGTAAACAAATAGGAAGGTAGATAGTATAGTTTGGGTAACAGGAAGTGGAGCACAGTCGTGGCGCGTATGTCTCGGTCAGTCAGATATGTTTTTGGCGACACCTCGTGACACAACGCGATATCCGATCCACACCCAGCTGTACCTCTGTGAGAGGTGTCTGTGCGGTCAACTTAGCGAATGAGGGAGAAGAGAAAAATCGAGTCGCCGTGTACTTTCGAGAACGGACACAGTAGCGTGTAGTAGAATGACAGTTCCATAACGGTTGTCTGGGGTCGGGTTATCGTATCGACGTCCTCTTTTTTCCCAGGTGCGGTGCTGCGGACCACACCAAGAGATGCCGCCTTGCTTCACAAGTTGGGCATCATGATCGACAGGCAGCTACACTTGCTTTGGGCGCTGTGCCCCTCGGAATTTTCTTTATCACAGCAGTAGTCAGTGTGGCAAAGAGTAGGGAGTACGGGAGTATCTGGTACTGAACAGAAGATTTGTGGGGTAGTACCTCTGGTTGCTTTCAACTACTTGGGGTTTTCATTCCCGTGAGGTTGTTTCGACTCTGGCTGTTGACTGGATGCCGATTGCAAATAGTTGGACGTGGTTCGGTTTGGTGGTGGATACGCCGGCTGGGCCGGCGACGATAATCGCGTGACGGGAAGGAAAGGAAAGCTTGTCCGAACCACAACCGAAGTGGATGCCGATATGAGCTTCTGTAGATGACCGTTGGCGTCCTCAAGAAAGAGTCATTTTTGGGGAGGGGCGTTCGGCGGTCGGATACAGGACTCACCGTGGTAGCGGGGAGATACCCCTTCAGGCGGGGGAAAAACTAATGAACCGCCAGCGCAATAGCGAGCCGGGCCAGTACATTATTCCGCTTTGATTTTGACGCCTGCACCACCGATTTGAAAGCACTCTCTTCTTCGACATGCTTGTTTGAGGGCTCTCTTCTTCACTTCTGCGCGTGTGCGGTTGGTGAATTTGACTCGGTAGATAGGACTGTTGTTCCCAACGGACTGCGAAACACACCGTTGTTGATCTTGTCCTGACTGCTGGTTATATCGAAACACGTGTTACCCACGGCTGTAACAATTGTCAGTGCACATGCCACTTGCAGCTCGTCTGCAGCATATGTGTCGTCCAGACGCCGACGTCTCTTTGACTTTAATGTGCGATGAAGTTCTGCATGTATCATGCGCCCCGAATGAAAAAAGATGTGCTGTGTTCTCCACGCGCCGAATATACGCAGTAATCCCGCGAAACCGTCCTGCTACTCGTGGGGCCTTCAAAGCTGCTGTGCTTCGGATTGCTAGTGCAAGACAGCGAGAACAGCCCCCCCCGACAGTGGCGCTACCGCAGTTTATGGAACACGTAGTCCACAAGCATCCAGGATAGTGTTTCCTGTCCATGTCGGTAAGTGCGCGACTTTTTAGTCAAACGGAGGCGAACGCGGGGAGGGCTTGACCGCGCTGGCTCACTCATTCCCTACTGCAGCTGAAACAGCGCCATGTAATAGACACATCGACACAACCGCTGGGTTGGCCTCCTTGGCCACCCGGTACGCACGCACAGGGTACAAAACCACGCCAGCTCTAGCTGCATATATGACTCCTCTGAACCGAGCCTCTGCAAAAAATCGGAGTGATCGGACAGGAAAACGAGCTCTCTTGAGCATTTGCTGAAACGGGTGCGCAGAGCGGGTCGCCCCTGCACCCACCCGGACCCAGTAAATGACGTGGGGCACGTGCATACTAAACCAGGTACACTCACTTCTGCTCTCGTACTTCCGCTCGGTCACGCCGTACGTAACTGAAGACGCACTCCTTCGCTTGCTAAGGTGCCTGCTCTGCTGACCGGAGCGACTACGGAGGGCGGCCTCGGTCGCAGTCTGCTCACCCATTTCGAATTCCCAAGCCCTTTACCGGTGACTTCACACATCTTCAGCATGAGATGTACTCGCCTTCGGTAATGAAAACAGACTCGTGTTGGTGGCTCAGCTACTGCTGGCGGAAAGAAAGGCCAACAGACATATCCACACACACAATCCACCGGCACGTACAACGTATGCATAAGGAAGTCGTGGCCCCAGTTAACAAACAATGACCTCCAGACAAGTGCAGCATATAGAGACCGGCTGCTTTCCTGAGGAACAACACTGCAGAGTAACCTGAACTCGAAAGCCTTCAGTTGATGTGTCGAACAATCGCCGGAACTACGATGAATTCTTGCCTCTTACCCGTGTCCACTTATGGTATCATCGTACACCAGCTGAAGACAGCGGCACACGGTTAGCCCAGTGTGTTATGCTACTTTCGGTTATTCTTTGAGGCTCTGCCTGAGCGCTTGCGCTCCATCGTCTTTTCAGGACTTAATGTAGAGGCCGCCTTTCCTTTCCCTCCGCCGCTGCGCTGGGACTCCTTCAAGCGGTGAGACTTGTCCGAACACTCTACCGTAGTAGAACGTACGTTCGCCTCTCCCGTCGGAGTCCCTCTCCTTGCGTCATCCGTGGTTCCACTCAGTTGTGTCCGACGAGCTGCCGCCGCCTTACGATGCTCAAGAGTGCGCTCTGTGTTTCGCCTGAGTGCCTGACCTACACTGCGATACCGGAGTGTTGCACCGATGTTGCGTGTCCCGCTACGAGGGGGGGGACTGAAAGAGACAGAAGCCGCACGAGTACGAAAGGCAGATCTGTCTTTAACAGGATCTACGGCGTTCCGGAGTCCGTAACTCTGAACGCTCCACTTCCCTGTTCCTTTACTCGGGGGCGCTGTGGTGTTGCTCAGCATAGCTCTGAAGCGAACATCATGAGCAGAAGATCCAGTCTGCGTGCGGGGATCCGCGTCTCCTGAGAAACATTCCGGATGGTAGAAGAACCGCAACTTCCTTCCATCTCTCACGACTGCCTCCTCATTCTTTCCTATGCCCTTCTTGCACTCCCGACAGGCATGGCCGAACCGGTTAACAATTCCTCGGCTAACCGTCCAGTATGGAGCACTTTCGTCATTGCAGTCCTTACGCGCTACCAAGTAGCCCAGCGACGAGGAAGATGATGGAAAAGGGAGACGAGACGATGATGCAAACGAAGAAGGCGACGAAAACCCATGTGACAACGACATGTACGACAAGTCCCCCGTCGTCATGGCCTTTCTGAGATCTGATGGTGGAAGCTGCCCACTCACCTCCACGCCCAGCGCCGCGGCCTTGGCTCGCAAGCGGGCCACAGCCCGTTGTTCTGTATGCATAGCCGCCGCGCGTACACAATCTCAGAGCTCTAAATACCCCACAAATCAACCACGAAACAGCCACCTGCGACAAATTGGTCCTAAGTATCCCCTTCCCCTGCTTTCTGTTGCCTAAAACCGGGGCCGAAACAAAAATCAGGACAGCCAGCGACCACGCTAGCGCGCCATCTGCTAAGGATAGCGACAGGGTTAGCCGGTGAACGGAACAGGAAAGAGCCGCAGGGTCACCCGATCCCCTATGCCGGTTCAGATCGCTGAGTCACTACCGCATTTGAAAGTGAAGCAGCTACTGTTCATAGGCTCCCTTCTGCACAGCTCGATGGCCCCCGGAAAAGTCCGTCACCGTCAGAACCACAGCCACCCCTCGTGAGAAATTCTACAGATGCCCGAAGCAATTCCACCTCAACACTACCGTGAACGCGTTGAATGCTGGTGGGCAACGAGGTGTCTTGGCCAATGGAGAGAGCCGCGACGCAACCTGGTGCGGAAAGTGCAGTCGCCGGCAGAGCCTCAGAATGCTACAAGCTTCACAACGGATGATCTCCGTACTACCAGTAAACTTCAGGGTGAGGAGCCAGAACGACCGAATACAGCTTCACAAAGCGGCCAGTCGGGCATCACCCAGCCACGTCAAAAAGACGCCTCGATTCCTCGTCGTCCTCGGTGACGCTAGACCTGGGGCGCCCGCAACGCGCTGCCTACCTTACGCTACACGCACACTAGCACGGTCTGCTGGGAGAAAAAGAAAGGAGAGAAGACAACGAAATCGCCACGCCGTCCTGGCAAACTGGACGGAAGTCGGCGTCACGTCCTTCTCCTCGGGTGCCGGCGGTCGAGATCGCGCCACATGAATCGACGGCAGATCCTTCTCCCGGAAAACACTCTCTTGACAAAGCTAACAGCTCATGAGGCTAAAAACAGAACACACATTCGAACGCCGCTGTGCCAGCGCTGAGCGTTTCCTAATAGCGTACTAACAAGTGAATGTGGCCAGAAACAGAGACTTCAAGAGAAAAACGGTCTACTTCCCCGACGCCAGGGCTGGAGCCGGCCGCCTGTACAGGTGGGATTTATGTGTCGCCGTCCCGAAAGAACTGGCAAAAATCGCTTCTAGAAACGAAGGAAAGGAAGTTCGCCAAACCCTAAACCTCAACGCCATTTATAAATCCTTCTGCGGCACGGTGGGCAAGAAAGCGTTATATCCGTCCCAACAAAATGAAGTGACTGCAGCTAGACGCCGGTACGCGGGCGGCAAGCTGCTCGGCTGTCAGCGTGGTTGTTGCAGGGGATACTACCTAGTGGCGGAAGCGAACTGGCATGCCATCGTGTCGCTAGACAAGTTCAGCCGGCGTCACTGAATACTCAGAAGGAACATTTCCGGTGCCTCACAGGATACCGAAACAGAGTCTTAACACAGTGCACTTGGTATGCAGGAAGGCCTTGCATCCGAATGCGAATGCTATTTAGTCGCTCGACATCATGGGACAGCCGTGAAGACCGCGGAGCCTGCCAGTGCTTTTTTCTCAAGACTGGTATGCCACTTTGTCGTGTATATGTGGGGCCGAGCAGTATGCAACACGCTCATAGCAAAACAGCGAGGATAGCCTGTCGCCCTGGGGGGTTCCTAATTCGGGGATCGAGAGTCACAGCAGTGGTTGAGGCTGCACGTGTGAACATGGATGCAGAACCACTCTTACCAGGAGGATTCCCCGAAAATGGTACACCATGTCAGCCTCCGAAAGAGAGTCTACGCCCTCTTCCTGAGAAGCCAGACAGAGCAATGAGCTTTAATGGCCAGGTGGTAAGCGCGGTGACCATAATGAGCGCCGTGACGAGAAAGACGCATTTTTGTTTTATGCAGCCCCTGTTCCGGAATCCGAGTATACACTCGGAGGCGGTCTAGGGTGCAGGGCGGAGGCAACCACGCACCCAGCCAAGGAACTCGAGACTGGGGGATGTGAGCTGCAGTAGGATTTCTATGTGTCAGCGGTTCTACGCATGACTCTGGTGACGCGCGTGGCGCGTGTTCCTTCATGCCGCGGACTCATGGGGGCAGCAGTTCATTTGGAAACAGACATGTTGAAGAGCAAGGATGAAACGCGGCGCGATCTAGCGGACAGTATACTGACCTTCAGCGCATGAAGGACCCCAGCGATTTTCGTCCGAATCAGACTAAGGTCGCTGACAGGGTACTTAGTTGGATGATTCCCCATGTGCTGCAAAACCGGGACAGGAGGACAGCGACTGCGAATGCCTCTACGGTAAGCACTGGGCGGCGCTGGGGCAGCTATACGACTAGGGACGCCCTGTGAAGAGTTTTCTTTGCGTAGCGCATCTTCGCTGGTCCGGAAGCAAAACCGGAGGAGGCCGGAGCCAGCTGTTGGACTCAGTTGTGTGAACGCGGCCTACTCGTGGCAGCAAGCGAAGGTGCTCCCGCGGAGCTCACCTTCATTGTGTGCTCATCGGCATCGATGATAGCGAAGTCGACGCTGTTGATATTTACAATGGCGCCGACGTAGAAATCGCTTGCAGTGTAGGGCTGGCCGGTCTCGGAGTTTATCTTTTTCCCTGAGTCGGCAAAAGTACCGCCAACCTGAGAGCGCAGTTGCAACACACGTGAAGTCTTGATAGCGCTTTCCAGTGGTCGCCGAGTGTCGGACTGGCAGTGACCCGGATTCTCCATGTCCCAAGGCATCCATCCGTACGTCTCTGTTTCACCCCTTCAAACGCTCTCGAGCACAAGTACAGTTGTAGACTGGTGGCGCCTGTGACTGCGTGGCACCATGTTGAGCTTAGGTGGTTCTGAAATGTACGATCCGGCTGCTAGCGTAGGGCATGTGCGAGCAGCAGTTCCGTGCGGTTGTTGGCAAGAGAGAGTGGGATAGCTTCCCAAGCGAGTATATACTGTCGAGGTTCTCGGCGTATGGTGAGCTCTCCATCTGTCGGCCAGCCGCTTGCGAGGCAGCTCCCCGACAGCTATTCGACGGATGCGGGCAGTGCTCAGGCTGCCTGACCTCTTGTCTACCAGGATGTGTGCGTGTCAGCGCGTCTGAAGATGGCAGAAGGTGGCAGCGGTGGATTTTTCCCGTCTCCCGACTACTTACGAAAAAATGAGGGCACAACGGCGGTCTAAAAAAAAAAAGAGGGGACTTACGTGCCCCGAGTTTTTCTGATGGACCTCGAATACTTTGATGGTGTTATCTTGCTCCCGGACAGAGATAATAAACCTGCGTCCTTCATCTTCCCTCGACTCCCTCAAAAACCTTGCCTGTACAAAGTGTAAAGACTACGGCTGACGGCTGGCAAATGATGCTGCAGGCAGTGACTAGCTGCGTGTGATCCGTGATGGACTTTACAGCAAGGACGACGCGTGCCGTGGTACCTGGCACAGCTCGCTCGGGGGATCTGACGTTTCTCTATCCGGCGGCAGCAGGCGCGGAACCTACTATCAAGAAATCCGAAGAGCAAGGAGGCTCACGTGAACTGCTCAGTTCCCGGTGCAGCCGTTTTATGCCGTCGCTTACCAGAAAGACGAGGGTGACGTCGTCGCCAAACAGAAACTCTTTTTCGTTCGATTTCGGACGCCTCGGAACCTATAATTTGTAGACGAACAGAAAATAGCACGCTCGGACAATTACTGCCGTCCCAACGGTGTAACTCCTCTCACGCGTCATGGATGGGCAACACAGAGGATGGTGTAACTGCCGAACGTCAACCGGTAGCTCGGCGTTTCGTATCGCCGGCCACAGTCCTGCGGTGGCAATTCACTGCAGCAGAACACAGACGGGGTTTGCAGTGGAGAGTATCGGGGTGGCACGTTGCGAGGTGAGGTGGGTTCGCCGGACGAGGTGAAGCGGAGGCGACTGCTGTGGGGCTGAGCAGAGCTAGCAGCTCCCCCATGCTTACAATATGCAAACAAGACGCTAGCGTGTCCTCTTCTGTCGAGATCCCGAGCACGTGAGGTTTCCATTTGATTCTAGGGATTTCCTGCAACGAATCGGGGACATCAAAGAGAGGAGCTCCAGATATTTTTACCCCGTTATCGGGCGGACGTGCGAAGGAGGTCGTGCAGTGTCAGGAAGAGCGGTTGCAGTTCTCAGCCGCTAATAGCCTTCAATGCGCAACTTCATGAAGGTACAGAAACGAATCATGGTATCAAAAAGCATAACTCCAGGTACTCCAGATTATCCACTGCGGAGCTGCCACGCACGGGTGAACGCGGACTGCCCACACTTGTCAAGCGTCCACAGTGAACGGCCTCTCTACAACGCGAATGCCCGTGAAGTTATATCTGGCCCCTAGAAGATTGGTGGCTACAGGACATGGATTGTGAGAGGCTGAACGGTCGTCCGTTCCTCTCAAAACTTCGCAGCCTAGACTGTGGACCCGCAACCTACTACAGGCTCGTCGACAATATCTTCTTTCCCCTGGCGCAGGTTCATGTATTTCACGTAAAAATCGCGGGTGAAGTCGTCGCAGTCGTAGAGGTGAAACAGTCGGTTGTAAACAGTAATCTCCCCCCCGATCTTGAAATCTTCGGGCCTGTACACATTGACTTACAGTTTTACTTTGGACAGCTCGGCGTGCGAATAGCGCGTTGCGCTCACGTGCACGCTACCTAAGACACCCCCCCGTGTTCGATAAGTAAGGGTGCAGACAGAGTGTGGAACTCCTACGATGACGCCGTCTCTCGGTTCCCCTGTGGGGAAGAGCAGAAGAAAATCTAAGCATGCTATGGGAACAGATGAGAGGGATGTTTGCACGGCACTCGAAAAGCATTGTTCTATGAACTAACTGGGCTACGCCTCTTGCGCCTCTTGGAGGGATCCAATCATGATTACCGGTATGTCTACACATACGGGCGCTTACAGCAAGAGAAGGTGCTGCGGTAGCCCTTATCTATGCTAATTATTTCTTTCGCGTCCGTACATGCTTGGAACTCTTTACGGCGGTCCCAGCCACCAACCGTCTTGTTTCTCGGCTTCCCATGAGTCGAGCCAATTACAGGTGAAGAAAAGTATGAAAAAGGCGGAGTCTCTCATGAGCAGCTCTCGGAAAGAGAAAATGACTATTTCTTCTTCCTTCCAGTTGCCTAGAGCTCAACAGTCCTTACTTGTAGAAGTCAGTCTTTTTGCAGACCATACCAGGACAGGACGCTGTGGACGGATCCTTCGGTAACTGCTGGCGCCTGTCTCAGCACAGCGTGCAGGGTTTCAAACCGTGTTTTCAAGGGGCCTCTCTTTGAGGTACACGCACAGAAATTCTAGACGGGGAGCCCTTCCAGCTAGCTGGAGAATTACAGACTGATAAACAGTTCTGGCCACGAACAGCAACAGATGAACTAGCTCCGAAAAAGCAAGGAAACCACTGTGCCACTTGCTTTCAAGCACGTGAGTTTGTTTTGAAGGGTGAAAGCGGAGAGACGATCTGTCTCCCGTGTGCCAGCAGTCTCGTTTCAGGGTCCGCGAACGCCATTAGTAAAGATCGTCAGAACCCTCGACGATCCTGCACCTAGCACGACGGATGGAGCTCCCAGTACTCCTCCACGAAGCAGTACTGCTGATGCGTCGGGCGTCCGCTCTTTAGAACAAGATATGCTGTCGAGTTTGTGTGGTCACCCGCGAAGGTCGGATGTAGGGCCTTCCGACAGGTGACTGAGAACAGGCTGGGCAGGAAGGACTCTTTGGCTCGTAACATCACGCACATGTATGGAGGTCCGACAGGGATTGATGACATCATGGTCGTGTGCCACAGCAGGATGGTATTACCAGCTTACCTTAAGAAAACCGGGAAGTTCCTTTTGCCTGCGTTTTTAGGATAACATTCCATGATTTCAATAGAGTCGTCTGCGTGAACACGTCAGGCAATAAGCACAACAGAACACTAGAAGTAGTCAGACTCCCACACACAGATGGTTGTCCCGTGCTTGGTTGAAGTCTAAAACCGAGCGTCCCAGTTCCGCTATTGAACCAAGGAAGAGAAAGAAGGCTTGACACGGCGCTCCACTGTCGTCGGCTGCGGCTGCGGCTGATGCAGTCGAAGTTTATGTAAGTTATCCGTGGATACAAACGCATTTGTCAGTAATACACGCTTCTTGAAGACGAAGAAATGCCAGGCGCTACAGACGTCCCTGACGTTGGCGCTGTTCCCAAGCAGAGGTATCTCGTTGATCAGCATTTTCCCAGTAGTCATGTAGGCGTATGTAATTTCATGTGATCGCGATGGCCAGACTGGATCTGTACGAGTAGGAAAGTGGCGACGCTCGCCAGCGCGTTTGATTCTTTGCCTACCTGAAGTAAGTTCACCCGGTAGCGTCACGAATCGGGAGCCGTGCCAACAGTGAGACTCCTATCGAGCCAGTCCAGAGCTAGCGGCAAGAGAGCAGTAGTTCCGGAGTGTAGGACGTTGCCGAGATGTAAATCGGAAGGCAGCTTAAATTTTGGCGATTACAGCCATCACCAAAAGACACAAGATGGGTACGTGTGCGTGAAATAGTTTGCACATGTGCGGAGCGCACGTGTGACGTTTGTGTTCGTAACAAGGGAAGGCCTAAGACCCCAACTGTGTGTCGGGACACCGCTGAACACTCTTTTCTTGTGAGGTCTTTTGTTATCTTGTTAAGATCGGTGCCGAGTATTCCCACCAGCGAGGAAGTAGTGCATGACGTAGTAACTGCGCATGCCGTAGTTCGTCTTGTCGTCCCAGTAGCAGTAAAAGCGCAGCACCTTCCTGCACGCACGCACGCTCCTGCCACAACATCGGGCGCTGCAAGGCAGGAGACAGTGCCGGATTTCCGTGGATATCGTGCTTCGTGGCAACAAGGGGCGACTGACTACGTCGGGCTGGCACCCAGTTGTTGGCATGTTAAGCAGACAACATGGCATGGTCCTCTGAACATTGCACAGCCACCGCTTTGTTGTGGAGTGCGGCTTTCTAGTGACCTGCCTGCCCCAGCTGCTGTAGATTGTCCTGCGGGATAGCAGGCAAAACTGTTAACATCGCAGACTTTGGAGTGACATACGGCAGCACGCTCGAACTCAGTGACTTTCATTGGCGACGCCTGCATATGTCTGATCTGGCTCCATCAGTGAAAGAGACACTGCCCGTAAAATCCTGGTGTTACCTGAGCTCCCTGACGTCGCTTACTGTAACCCGGTATTTACTCGCGGTCCTTCTTCCCACTGAGGAGCTATTCCAAGTAATCTGAGTCTGCAGTTATTGTATCTGCTCCGTGTTGGGCTGTCAGCACAGGGTGCCATCTTTAGCCATGAGTGTACCACGGTGATGGCAGGTCTGACACTGCGTGTCAAAAACACTTGTGGAGCTAACCTGTCGTTGTCGAGATGTTGTCTCAACCCGACGTTCTTCCTGCTGCCTCCTAGCATGATCTCAGTGTATTCCCGAGACTCCTTCACATCCTTGGGTACTAGGCGACGCCTCAACAAGAAATGCGCTCTCCGAATAACCTGCATACCATGTATTGAGGAGACCGATATTCGTAGTGTCCTGTCACTCGTTGAGAACCGGCCATGAGAAAAGCGGTTTTGATCGGTTTCGGTCGTGTGTCGATGAAACGCAAACTAGTATTCCGAACTGTGGGGTCGACTGGAAAACAGTATCCATTTCCGATGCTATTACCTTAACAGCACTAGCTACAACTCGCGCAATACGCTCCTCCGGAAAGCGCGCTCCCTTTCAGTACGCAGTCTTCCGACAGGGGAACCAAGCTGCCAGATTTCGCTGCATATATCTATTGCACGCTCGAAGAAACCCATCCCCTGGGCGGAGCCGAGCTGGAGCTCGTGTGCCGCCGCTAACACAACTGCGGCTGCGTGGCCAGCTACGAAGTGCTTCCGCCCAAGAACGTACTTTACTGGGCCAAGTTACAAACTTCACAGCGGCGAGTACACAGTTCGTACGTTACTCGTCCAGATCAAGGACCATCTTACAAAAATCGGGTAAATCTGGTATTCTTCGAGGCGTAACATTAAAACCCAATGTATGCATAGGTATGAAGATAAGCATAATACGACATAGGAATACAACGAACTAAATACTTAGGAAATGTGAACCACCTGTCACAGGTAAGAAGTTTATAGTATCTCCAAAGATTATTGTAGCATAGTATACGAAACTGTACTACATAGGAAAACGGGTAGGCTGCACCTGGGGACACTCACCTCATTCTCGAAGAAATTGTCGCTGAGGGGTTGTGTCGGCTGCCCCACTTCGATATCTACAGGGAAGAGCAACACTAGAACACGGATTAAAAGTGAGCAGATGCATGTGTACTCAAGACAGATGATCGTTCGCTTACACGATACACCACACTTTTGCAGAAAATCAAACCCAACCACTGTACGGTCACTATCGTTTCCTCAAGGCCGAACAGTGTCTTTTTCAAACGCTTAAGCGATGAGCACACTAAAGACAAGGTTGTCCTTCAGTCGTCCGAATCTCGGTGTCTATGTGCCTTATACAAAGACGGCTAGTCGGGAGGTCTGGGTGCCTTCGGCCACATCTGTACGTGAGCTTTTTTCTCAACGTGGAAGTGAACGCTCATACATAGACGGCGACGCACCACAGCCGGCATTACCGGGAGTCCGACGGCTACTCTGGAAGCATGCTAAACAGTGCGTCGAGGAAGGAAGATGAGGTGAGATATAACCAAACGAACCTACCGCAGTGTCTGTAGAACCATCGGGTGAAAGGATCGCAGTCGACGATCTGGAATACTCGACCGTAGATCTCGATGTTCGCACCGAGCTAAGAACACATCGTCAGCACCTTTCGACGTTTCCTAGGATGGGCTTTAAGTTGATCCGTACACCACACTTCTGTGCGTGCTTACGACATCTCATAAGTACCAGATGTATCGGTGTCTGCTACGAGCAGCGTGGACGTCTATACTACCTACTGGACGGACCCGAGAAGAAGATGGTTCCTAATGCCACCAGTAGAAGACGTCTTCCATCTGTAACGAGAGTCCGCTTGGAGAAGAGGATTCACCGATGCGCCGAGTGAAGAACAGCACATTCCGCAGCTGTTTGGGAATAACCCGCCTGCTAGAAGAAGTAGATTAGGTAAGACTCTAGTGCAACTTTACCGGGTCCGCGTACTCTCCGCTCACTCACCCTTAGGTCGTCCATTGTGACAAAGCCCGACGCATCCGCCTTCGGGAACTTATGGCGTCTGAGAAATGCTCCTTGCGGGATTCCGCTATTTTCGATTTTTGGCTCGAGGATTTGCATTGTGCCGTCTTCCACGTAGTAAAGAATCAGGCAGGATCGGGCACGGTAATTTTCTGTTGGACTTTCGTGTACAGGTTGTTGGAAGTATGCGTAGAACCGCAGAGTTTCCCGATCATGTTTCAACCAGGATGGTTGCCGCTCTGGTCTGGAACAGAACAAAGGCCAGCCGTACAGTGCCTCTGATGTAGTTGCGCGGGGGGTTACGTCCGGGCCGGCACTACTGTTCTGGCACCAATCTCGTATCCTGTTGCAGACGGGCAAAGAAGCTAATGCCCCGCTGCGGTTTGGCCGTCGGCGCCCTTACCCCGGGGCGGGTTTTCACAAATGGTCTACTCAACACACTGTCGTGATGCGAGAAGAAATCAAATGCTGCCCTTCAGCACACCCTCCTGCTCGGCAGGGTCTGCACGGTCTCGTCAGACGGTACGGCAACGCTAAGATCACAAGAATCTCTGGGGTTGTCGAGGTCTTGCACGCACTGATAACCTTATGCTTGCCTGTTGGCCCGACCTGGATATCTTGGAAAGCGTAGCAGGCACTATAGAAGGGAACACGGTAGGTATCTACAGCGTCTTTCTCGGATGGTGTCGCAAGTTTGACTGTGTAGCAGACTCGATGGGGGTTAGAGAACAGCGGGTGTCTTGCATGCTGGATAGGTCGTGTTTAAAGACGATGCACCAAACACTTTAGAATTTCGGTCCGTATAACGCGTCTCAGTCGCGACAGAGACTAATACACCTCTACATGCTGGGGGATGAAATTCTCTGATTTCTTTCGCGTGCTGAGGGGAGCTACCGGAAAGTTAGCCGGCGCTCTTCTTTTGCCTCTCGTCGCGACTCATGGGGAATGTGCACGACTTGTCGGGTGGGTTGACCGAGCTGCCATGAAGGCGATGCGTTCATATGCTCCAGAAGCTGTAGTAACGGCACAAGAACCAGCCGAGACCAGAACTGCCCCAAGTCTGTCCAAGAATCCTTCCTGTTTAGCCCGGTGCACACCGAAGTGCTCTTCTTATGAGTTCTCTTGTACTCGTGCGAGCAGCTGATCACGGCTCTGGACATGGCTACAAGGGGCTGATAAGGGCGGCCAAGTCTTGGGGCAAGCGAGTTTCGAACAGAAGATGGGTACGCTTCTCATGGAATGGACCTGCAGCTGCGAAGGCGTGACGCAGAAACAGTTGTCCCCTCTTTTTGCCAACATCATATTGTTGGTGACGTCGGGCACAGCTTCGTGTGCCCAACTGTCCTTGGCGGCCCCAGTGCCTTGGTTTCTCTACTCCTGCTTCAGAGAGGAAAAAACGTGCTTTAACAGAGGTGGGACGAAGAAGAGCTGAAGTGATTTCATTCGTTCGGCTTCCGTGTGACTGCGTCCCTTTCGTCTCGGCAGTCCCCGTGTTCATGTACACGTCTTTCCAGGAACCACCCGTGTGGTGCCCCTCTCCTTGACCCGGGCTGTGCCCGCGAAAACACTCTGGCGAGTCCAGCCACTGGTAGTTCTGCACGGCTCGTCACTGAGACAACGGGGTAGTCGGCCGGCTGCGCTGTCTTTCCTTTAGCGGAATGAGAAAGAAAATTAGTCAATTCTTTCCAAAAAGGAGGCCGGCGTCGAGTCGGGGACCTTGGCCACGTGTGCATCAGGAAGGCTATTCACAGTGTCGGAAAAAGGCTACTCACTTCCTTTGACAGCTCCAGTTTCTGGGGACGTTGTAGGTCTACAGGCCCTGAAAGGCAGGAGTTAAGTGTCTGCCTCAGAAAGTGATCCTCCTTTCTGTAGTGGTTTGTTGTTTGCTGCATGGTCATGAGTAGTTGTGGCGGACTCCTGGCCATAATGGCCTGAGCGTCCCGAATTTGCTGGTTCTTCATTTTCTCCGTGATTGAAGAAATGCGATACTGATGCCGCCACGCCGCTGTCCCCTGGAAAAGTAGGCAAGCACGCAGCAGCCTCCCTCCTTAGCGCCGCTACATAGCCAAAGCACAAGTTGGCTGGAACAAGAAAGCCCCCGGCCTCCGATGGTGGGAGGGGGCCAAACCCCACAGTCCCGTTCAGTACAAAAGTGTCACGTGCCGCTGCATGCCAACTGCTTTTTTTAAAGCCACCCTGGCCTACAGTCCTTGGGATACGTGCGTAGCGGGAATCCATCCTTTAGAAGAGTCAGCCGGGTCGCTCTCTGCAAGTTTCCGCGCTCGGATCGGTCTGCAGTCAGGGCCAGAAAACGGCGTAGGGTGCGCTTCCGAATCTGGGAAACCCAAGAGCTACCCGGCGTCTGGGAACACTTCCCGTGTGTAGAGAGGGGTACTGTAAAGGATCATTACTGTCTAAGTCC
>NW_027153803.1:69944-70191 GCF_002600585.1 Cystoisospora suis
CGCCCCTTCAAGCGCTGCGTCCTCGCCAGCGTTCGCTTCTTTCAGGAGCTGTAGATCGTCAGGTGCCAACACATCCGCCAGGACGTTGCGGCTCTCCCATGTCTGCCCGAGTTCCGGGTCTGCCCACTTCACTAGAAACTCCCGCTCTTTCGTCCCATTACGCTTGTGGCGCAGCCGCGAATCCAAGATTGCTTCGACGGAGTACGGGTGCGTGCTCGGCTCGTCCATTCGGTTGCTTTGCCGCCTC
>NW_027153804.1:0-5361 GCF_002600585.1 Cystoisospora suis
TGATCCCTCTCTCTCTCTCTCTCCCTCTCTCTCTCTCCCTCTCTCTCTCTCTCTCTCTTTCTTTTTCTCGAATAGTTTCTCTGTAGGAATCTGCTGTAGCTTTATGTACACTTGTCCTCTGTCCCTCCTCGTGGCTCCTTTCTTTCTGTCTTGTCTCATCAAGCTATCTTTCCTTAGAGAAAAGAGACGTCAAGAGAAGGGGGACCGCTCCAGTCTAGATCAAAGAACACGACCAACTCACAGGTAGTTATGATAGAAGTTGCATATCAGAGAGACCCCACTTCGTTAGTCACAAGCATCGTATCATTCTACACCCCCCTACCCTATCTCTCCCTCTTCAGCAGAACCGAGGTAACTCCTCTTTTCTTTCTTTCATTCTCTCTCTTTACACGAAAGTGAGAGAGAGGAAATCTACTTCTTTCGGTTCTCTTTCTTCTGTATGAAAAGGCTATGCTTTAGATTCGGCATGCTGTAGCTAGGTGGAGACTCCTTTCCTTGTATTCTTCGACCTTTCTGTTCTTTTTGTTTGTATATGCGGAAAGAGAAAGTCGCCTCCGGAATCAAAGCGCGAGTTGATCGTTAATTATCGTTCTCTTTAACCAGCACAAAAAGGAGAGAAACTTGCCTTATCATTCTTTCGTATTTGAAGTGGTTGTTCGAGTGGGTGAGGAGTGCATGCATGCAATGTGTCTTTTTCTTGGCTCGTATTTCTCTCTTCCAGGGAGAGAAAAGGAGAGAGAACTCTGTTCATATCTCGGCCTTTCTTTCTTCTTCTCACTCAAGATGCAAAAAGATAGAGATAGACTCAAGATAGCTAGATAGGCCTAAAGAGATAGATAGGTATTCTCTATCATGTACGGTAAAGGAAATTTTACATGATCATGTGTAGAGAGAGAAAGAGAAGAGAGATGGAGGCCACGAGACGAGATGAAGAGAATCATCTCGTTGTTTGCATGCACCTCCTTCTGTCCCTCTCTTCACATGCGCATGCATGCATGCATGAGAGTTGTTGAGTCGTGTTAGTCTTCGTCGTCGTCTTCCTCTTCGGTTTTTCTGTCTCTGCCAGAGACACGAGACAGATTCACGTGGCTCCGTGAGTAGTTGGGAAGATCTTCCCGTGTAATCCAAAGAACGAAAATTTTGAGGAGAGGAAGGCTGTGTATATGCAGTGCATAATAGGGACTGCTGGTATCTCCGTGGTTCTTTCTGCTTGTAGAGAAAGAACTTTGTGTATATCCGTGTTGTCGTCGTCTCTCTCATTCTTGTGCTTCTCTCTTGATGTATTTATTCTACTTATATGTGGAGGTCTACATGCATGTGTAGGTTTGTATTGACCCCCATCTCCTTCCCTACATGTCAGTCCGTATATACAAGGTAAATGCATATACATATACAATACATAAATATATGTATCAACGCAGTTTGTATAAGAAAGAACACGAAGAGTAGTGTCGTCCGGATCGTCTTTCATTATCTAGTTTCGCTTTTTAATGAAGAAAGAAAGAGTTCTTTCTTTCTCAGTTCTGTTTGAATCCGTTTTATTCTTTTTCTTCTTCAATCAGTGACTGACAACGGCCGCTCTTTTCTGCGTATGAACTCACTCTGGGATAAAGTACAGTACCAACAAGGTGTACATACATCTCATAATATACCAGCTTACCTGTCTTGTAACGGACTCATTCCTGACAGTCTTGGTCTGGAACCGGCTTTTCTCAACAAGGGGAGATGATAGATGCTTCTTTTTTCTTTTCATCGTCGGAAGAGATCAAAGAAATGCGAGCGGAGAGAGAGAGAGATGCACAGGAATATGAAACAGAATATGTGTCGCCTTTCTCTTGTATCTAGCTTTACATTTACCTATCTATCTTCCACCGGATAGACAACGGCTGAAAATACTTCTCCTAGGATATCAACTTCCGACATTTCTCTCTCGTAGGACTGTTTTCTGTCTCTCTCTCTACATACATGTTTATATATATATGTATTCATACATATGTCGATATATACATATCTGTATACATGAATCCGTATATAAGGGATGTATGATCGGTGTACGTATCGCATGTCGCATGGGGAGGAGCGCGTTGACTCTTCTTGTGAAGAAAGTTCTATCGAACCCTCATACAATGAAGAAGAGATGGAAAGGTGAAGGACCTCTCAGAAAAGTCAACTCATCTAGAAGTCTCTTGTTAGGCACGAAGAAAGAACCTGCTGCACACATACATATCGAGAATGCCCTCGCGTCTCAGTGACCGTGTGTACAGGTATCTCTCTATCTCTCTGTCTCACATGCAGTCTATCTATCTGTGTATCTATTGAGCTACGTCCAACTTCTATCTATCTACGTATGGACATGTCTATCAAGGGCATCCTTCGCCATCCGTCTATGTTCTCCTCTTTTCTTTATCTCTCTATTCTTTTTCTTTTCATTCGTCACTATCATCTAACAAGTAGCTTTCTCCTGGATGAAGTTTTCTTATCCTCTCTCCTTCTCCTCAAGTATCCTTTTCAATCACGCAGCGGAAATTTCAAAAGAAGAGAGGAAAGAGACAAAGAAAGGTAAAGAGATGGATTGATCGCAAGGACTTCTCTTCAATCCCTGTAGTGGTTTCTCTCTCTCTCTTGCATGCACCTTCTTCAACTGAAGAAAGAAAAGAAAGTCAACAGTGAGTGCGTCACCGCAGATTGCATGCCTACATTGAGACATAACTCGGAAGATAAAAATACACAGAAACAGAGAGAGAGGTGAATTCGCAGATAGCTATGTATCTCCAGCAAAGAATAGACTCAGCCTTTGAGAAGGATGGATGGATTTGAATGAATTTCTTTCTTTTTCATCTTCACGATCATGTAGAAAGAAACTTTCTTTTAGAAGATGACTCGGGAAAGAACAGCGAAAAGACTCTACACGCCACGAATGTAGATTCAGAGACACTTTCACAGCAGTATGCAAAAGAAAGGGCGATGAGGCGCAGAAAGAGGTAGATATTTACACTCTTCATGTGTTCCTGTATGTGGTTAAAGTCTAAAGAAGAGGATCTTCTATGCTTCACTGATTACGCTTCAAAGACTATCATGTATGTACATCACGAAGATTTCTCAGGTGCATGGGTGGGTGTATGTACACCCCATAAGAGCGATGGTTTCTTCCCCAGATCAAATCCTCTCCTTATGAAAGGTTCGCTTTTTTCTTCAAATCAAAATCGACAAGTAAATAACCTTCTCTTACTCTTTTTCCTCCTTATGTCACACTTCATACAAATTATTCATAGAGATACAGGAGACAGAGACAGGTAGATAGAGAAGAAGATAGACTCAACCCAGCTTTCTTTGCACGCATGCATGCATGCATGCATTCTACATTATATGAATGTATCGGAGAAGAAAGAGGAGCTATCTCTCTCTCACTTCTTGGTGCTACGACGGACCATGTGCATATAGCAGCTCTTCTTCAACATCTTCTTCTACATGTATCCTCTTTCTCTCTCTTTCTGCTTGTTTTCAACACTGCATTTTTCTTCTTCCTCTTCTTTCTTCTTTCTCTATCCACCAAGTTAAGATACACCGTTTTGCGCCGAAGATACGGCGAATACGACACGAGGTAAAGGAGTAAAGACCTTTTAACTTGTGATCGATAGACAAAAGCTCCCTCGTTTTCTCTTTCTTTTCTTCAAATAGACCTCCCTATTTCCTCATTTTTCCCCATACTTGACAAAGAATTATTACATGCATGCATGCCACTGCATGCACTGAGTCACTTTTTCCCGACAGTGCATGCGAAATGGATGAGGCAGGCAAAAATCGACCAAAATGTGTATACATAGAGAGATACACCTTGGCTTTTTATCGATAGATAGATAGATAGTCTTCTTGCTTGGGTTGAGACAAGAGAAACTCCAAGAGAAGAAAGACGGCAAAAGAGAAGGAAAAGAATCTAAACAGAAAGTGAAGAATCTTTATCTCCTCTCTCCTTCCCCCCTATTCTTCAAATAGTGCAACATACACAATTCGTGCATAGGGCGAATGCGGAATGAAATCCAAGATCTACATGACCAACAAGAGGCAAGTCACGCCAGGAATTGCAGAAAATTCTCCCTTTATGCAAAGAAACTTCAAGAAGAAAAGAAAGAAAGAAACAAAGAAAGAAAGAGAGACACTTAGCATTCATACACTCGGCCTCCGTGGAATCTGAAAGAAGAGAAAAAAGACAAGAGAAAAAGGAGGAGACTTGACGGAAGAAAAGAAAGAGGGAATTTCATGACTTTCATCCCAGTGTAACTACACCTGGGAGAAAAGTTTCTACCGCGGGAAAAAAAACCCAAAGACGAATCCACTGCTTTCAGCCACGGCCAACACATGCATATTCATGAATATAGACATATATACATGTTCATACATATATACCTACATAAATATTCATACATACACTTGCACGCGGCGACGTCTTTATCAATACCTGGATGTAAGTGTGCACGCAACATACATATATATATATATATATATATATATACAAGCAGGTATATAGGTACCACACGTGTAGAATATCTGTGTATGTATTATTTTATTTCGAGAGATTTTTGGAAAACCTCGTAGGCGTGAAGAAGAAAAAGACCGTCAGACACACACGCTGCAAGACTGAATATGCAGTCAAAAGGCGATCTAGTCATGCAGTTGAAAGATAACCCATGCATGCAGTCAAAAGGCGATGCACCACCCACTCCCCTCACCACTCCTACCACTACTACTACTTCTTTTTCTACGAAGTCTATACACACAGACTGATACATATATATATATATATATATGTATATAAATATGTACCTATAGATAGATATCCAGGTACGAATATATATATATATACACGTATATGTGGCTGTCTGGGATAAGGTTGTGTTGTCCTCCTATCTCTTCTCGTATAGAGTCTATATCTCGAGAGAGAAAGGAACATAAACGAATATGGAGATACATATATATATGCTGTGGATATCTTGTTGAAGAGTTGTGACTGAAAACGAGTAGACGCAGAGATAGGAAAGCTTACAAGATAGGAGCGGAGTCTTTGCTATCTAGATCTTTGAGCTCTTCTCTCAATTCATCTTCTGTGAAGTTCTCCACCCCCGCCTCCTTCACTCGATCTTGCATCTACAGTGATAGTAGTAGCAGTAGTAGTGTGTTGGTATACGATGAGAATTGAAGGACACAAGACATCAGCAAAAAGTCGAAGGAAAGATATGAAAAGAGACAAAGAAAGAAAGGTAAAGTTTTCTGAGACATCTCCTCTCTTCGCACATGTCCCGGGTGTATGTACACCTCATAACACCCCGGCTGATGTGACATAAAAGTAACGGAACAAAACAGAAC
>NW_027153804.1:5901-6021 GCF_002600585.1 Cystoisospora suis
GAGAAAGAAAAGGAAGAAAATGAGCTAAAGACTTAATCTCCTCTTTCGAAATCGACTTACCCAGACTTCATCATAGGGAGCCCCTAAACACACATCCTCGGTCAGATAGATAGATAGATA
>NW_027153805.1:0-132 GCF_002600585.1 Cystoisospora suis
TATACATATCTAGTCGTATGTATAGAGATAGGTGTAAAGAGAGAAAGATGAATATGTCTTCTTTGTTGTATGTGCCATGCATGCACGAGCCTCCGTCGCTTCTAACTCTAACTACATACATATACATACATA
>NW_027153805.1:761-18107 GCF_002600585.1 Cystoisospora suis
TATATATATATATATGTCTATGTCTTCCTTCCTTTGAATGGACAGACGTACATGCAGATACATTTGTTTACAGATCTTTCTCTCTGTAGGTCTAATCGTTCCTAGAGACGTGCTGCATTCCGAACTTACAGAAGAATCTTTTCCAACTGTCTCGAGAGCTCTCTCCCTGACACCCTCCAATAGCGACGGACATGTCCCCACCTATCTCTATACACAACTACTGACATATATATATATATATATATATATATGTATTCGTATGTGTATGTATATATATATCTGTATCTATGTATATGTATACGAAACTCTTGAGACGTTGGCTATCATCTTTTTGCTAAGCCAGTCTTCTTCTCCATCCACAACAGAACACGGTGAGTCTTGTCTTTTCTTTCTTTTCCTGCCTCTCTTATCTTTCTTCTTTTTCTTTCTTTTTCTTTCCTCTGTTTCTTCTTCTCCTCTCTCCCTCTCGTCAATCCTAAGACCATAGCAGATGACATGTTTGCTCTCTTAAGACAGTACGAAGTCCGAGTAGCCGTGGAAGACACGATTCTTCTCGAGAATCTTAACCGAAGCTTTTCGCTTTTCGAGAAAGAAAAGCTCCTCGGAGCTGCCGAGCACATAAGGTAAAAGAAGCAAGAGAGGCTGGACCAAACTAAGAGACAGGATACTAGATTCCCAGAAGGCCTCTATACAGAGATAGGGTATAATTAACGGCCAAGTCTACACATATAGAGAGACTTACATTTGTATCGATTTTCGCTGTAATTCCTTATAGACATATAGATATATAAATAAATGCATATAGAGAGAGATAGATGTAGATATAGGTAGATAGATAGGCGGAGAAATTGGAGAGGAAAGAAAGCTTTGACCATACACCTAGAGGGACAATTAGAGAGAGAAACGGCGAGAGAAAGTTTTCTTTTCCCTCACTCTCTCCACCTATCAATATATACATGTGTATATATCTGTATACACATATGGTATCCAAACGCAGAGATATATGTCTACGTGTATGTATCTCTTCATAGATCATGGAGATTAAAAGAGAAAGTAGTAGGGAGAGACAGATAGGAGCAAAAGAGACATTATCTCCAAGAGGTTCTCTTTCTCCAATTGCGAACTCCTTTCAGGCAGCAGGCGTCTGTTTGTCTTTAGGAAATTCCGAACAAGTAGATTTCCTTCCTCTGTTTAGTGAAATCTCTCACGCTTTTCTTTCTCTCAGATACATCGCCTTCTCTTCGTTCTTTCCGCGTGCAACATAATCTTTGTCTGGATACATGTATATACATCAGTATAGATCTCTCTCCATACATTATTCATACAGAGACAAACAGACAGATCATTCACATCGTGCACATATGTAGACGACTACCTATCTACATTTCTATATAGCTATCTATACATACGTATCTGTCTATGTATCCATGCTTCTATAAGTGCGTAGGTATTGAAATGTATCTATCCATCTATCTATCTCTCTCTTCTGTATAGAATGGAAATGCATGTCTGTGTATGAGGGTTGTCTGGTATTGTAGGAAGCACATGGATGTCATGCTGGGAGATTTGAAGCAGAAAAGTGATAGAGTAGAAAAAGAAATGAAGGCTATCGCCACAGCTCTTTCAGAAGGTAACTAGCCAACTCTCTCTCTTCCTCTTTCTCTCTTTGCTCGCTTAGAGCCTTCATATATCTATATCTATGTGTCCGTGCCTGTAGATGTGTATGTATACATTTATATAGATGGATATATCCCGCATGCATGTTGTCTGTCTGTATGGCGGTCTGATATGGTAGATAGGTCTATCTGTGTGCTCTACGGAGGGAGAGACGTCTTCTCTATAGAGGCGTCATGATCAACTTGGGTGTTACCTGTCTATCTATGCCTATATCTCTACCTGTATCGATCTCTGTCATTTGTATGGGATCCATGTATCTAGCCAGCTAGACAGATATAGACACGACTGCAGCCTCCCTGTCTTTAGTATGTGTCTAGACATTATTCTACTAGGAGTGACGCTGACGGAGAATCGACGTATATCCATTGCATTGATATATCTCTACCATAGGTATCTATACACAAACATCTATATATGGATCTCGAGAACGTTCGATACCAGAAGAATCTTCAGTCAAGCCCGGCATGGTTTGCACATTGACATTCTTTCTCAGGTGTATGTACACCTCACCATGATATAATCCAACTGCTTTTTCATCATATATCCATCTATATGATATAGAAACTCCTCTCTCTCTATTGCAATACAGACTGTCCCTTTGTCGAGAGAGAGAAAGACAACTCTTTCTCTCCCGGTTCGCCTCCTTCTCCGTCTTCTTTTTTGCCTCTCTTCTCTGACGCCTCAGCTCAGCAGAATACACAGGCATATCTAGAGAGAGAAAGAAATACAGAGAGTTGCCGTTCTACGTATGCCTCAATTTGCCTACGGACATACCTGTCTCTCTATCTCTATGCCTTGGTATATGGAGATTCTCTTCTTTTATCCTTTCATGAATTCTATCAATACAAAACTGCACAGTCAACCCGGCTTCTTTTTCTTTCTTTCTTTCTTTCTCACTCTTTCTTTCTCCTCTCAACTTTTGTCCATATCTTTTTACACTACGTAGCCTCCTACCCCCAGATATCTTTCCTGTCTCCTTTCTCTCGTGTTCTTTCTTCTCTTTCCTCTTTTCCTGTCTTTCTTCTTCTTTATCTTTCTTTTTCTCTTTCTTCTCTCTTTCTCTATTATCTTCTGCTTTAGAGCAGTTTATGAACGTGAAGATGATGGAGGTTGCCCTAGACGTTCTAGAATCTCTCCATCGATACGACAGCCAAATCCAAGCTCTGGAGATGAAGGCTATCACTCTGCAACAGACCCAGGCTCTTCTCAATCCTGACGCTTCCTTCGTCTTTAAGAATACACAAAGTGCTAAGAAACTTATCAAACCTAAGCTTAAGCTCTGGTCTTCTCTACACGAGTGGCAACGCTCCACGCAACAAGTAAGAATAGAGAAGAAAGACGCACTCCTGCGCATCGTTCTACTCAACACATACACACGCCCTAAACTCATGTAGGATCTACAGACATATATATATCATTACCTTCATCTATCTATCTATCTTTAATCTATCTATCTCTCTATCTGTCTATCTATCTACCTTCTTTGGACTAGCTATTCATCTTTGATCTAGCTATCTATTCTCAATCTTTCTATCTATTGTTCTTTCTTTCGTGAATCTCTCTGTTCATCTATGGGTCTGTCTAGTATTTAATCGTTGTGTATGGGAATTGACTGTTGAAGTGTCTTATGTTTCTCTTCTACTCGCTTTCTTTAGGCATGTCCGTGGCCCTTGCGCATGTCTCCCTTTTCTATCTCCTTCTGTTCTCGTAGGACGCACATCATATTCAACTATGTACATATATATATCTAAGTCAAATAAGCATGCATGCAGCTGAATATATGTATACATATCTATATCTATATGGGGACGTAGGTATGTACATTTTCGCCCTGTGAGCTTATCACTCTGTCTTAATGTGGGTGAGCTATGTCTAGATGTCTCCACCTCCCTGCTTTCCTGTCTCTTTCGGCTCTTTTTCTTTACCTCTTCTCTCTCTATTCATCGCCTCCTGCTCCAGGGATTCCTCCTACTACTATGACTATGACTACTACTACTATGACTATGAGTATGACTATGACTACTCCTACTACTCTAACTACCTCTATGGTTTATCCTAATAGAGCAGCAACTAGTATAAATATCCTCTTACTTTAATATAAATATATTCTTCCACCTTATGCAACTACGACTACTCTCACTCTTACTATGGCGATTCAAAATGCTCCTCCTTCTCCTTTGCCTAATATGACTATGACTACTAGTATAGCAACTACCATCCGAACTCTTCCTATTCCAACGACTATGACTACTAATACTTCAGCTACGAGGACTGTGACTCTAATTCTTCCTATCCCTACTACTCCTATTACGACTACGTCTGCAATTTCTACTGATACAGCAGCAGCAGCAACGAGTGCTCTTCTATCTCTCATCATAACTCCTTTGGCTATTCCTCCAGCACACACGACAGCTACCCCAACTACGTCGTCTAGACCTACTACAATGACTAGTACTACTTTAACTCTCCCTCGTTCTTTTCTTCTTCTTTTCTTTTCCCTGTGTGTGTGCTTCTTTCTCCTTTTCATCTTTGTCTTTTCTTTGCGGGATGATTTAAGTGGGAGGAAGAAGACATAACGAAATTCAATGTCGATGCGATTCAATCCAAAGTGAAAGAAAACGTGAAGACACTCCAATTCTTGGAGAAAGAACTTTCTACAGAAGATCCGGTCGTCCACGCCTTTCGAGAGGACGTTGAGAAATGGCGAAGGAATATCCCAACTCTCCTCGATCTTGCCAATCCCGCACTTAGATCGAGACACTGGGAATCCATCTTTCAGCACCTATCACTCAAGTAAGATAGAGACAGACAGAGAGACAGATTGATAGAGACAGACAGAGAGACAGAGAGCTAGCTAGGTGAAAAGATAGACTAAAGACATAAAGACAGACAAAAAGAGATATAGATAGATTAAAGGGATAGAGAGCGGGATTAAGATAGATAGATAGATTGACAGATAAAGAGATAGATAGATGGATAGATAGAGAGATAGATAAAGATAGCTAGATAGGTAGATAGATATGCTTGGGAGAGATGGATACAAGATAGACCTAGACTGATAGGACAGGGAGAGAAAGAATAGGCTTGAGATTTCTTCCTCTTCATTTTCCAAGCAAGAGCTTCTTCTACTTCCCTTCTTAGATGCGTTATACAAATCCAACTCATGAACAAAAAATGTATACATAAATATATATATATATATATACATAAATATATATATATATACATATATATATGTATATATGCGTAAAGACAATCTTTTCTCCTGCCGTGGTGTGTGTCGTTCTCTCTTTTTTGACTTTTTTCTTTCATAAGACGATGAGGCATTCGAAGTCCAACACATGCATTCGCCCCGCTATACAACTCTCACTCATGCATGTATAAAGGTATGCATCTATCTATCTATCTATATATATCTATATATATAGATAAGAATTGTATGAAGGTGTATGTGCGGGGTTGTTTCATAGTAGTAGGAGATAGAAGCCTATCTCATTCTTCATGGAAAAGTCGCCTCCTCTTCTTAAGCCTCCTTCTCCTCTCTCTCCCCTCTTCCATACATCTCTATCTTTAATCTATCAATCTATCTAGATCTATACCTCTACTATACAACATACATGTAGACAGATAGAGAGATCTGTAGACAGATACATAGAGAGATGCGAGATCGGCGTGTTTCTTTCTTCCTAACTTTTCCTCTTCTTTGCCTCTTCCTGTTCATCCCCTCTCTCTCTCTTTGTTCAAAAGGAGCCATCAAGTCTCACCGCTCGCTTCTTTCTTTCTTTCTCTCTTTTCGTTCTGTCTTTCTTTCTTTCCCCTTCTTTTTCTTTTCGTTCATTGTCTTTGCACAGGATGGAAGGAGGAGGAAAGAAAGCAACGGCGACAGCAGGAGGAGGAGGAAGCCCTTCGAATAGTAATGCAAGTAGTAGTGCAAGTAGTACTAGTCTCTATCCTAGCAAGGCCTCAAGCACTACTAGTAGCTCTTCTTCTTCTTCAAGTAGTAGTAGTAGCACAGGGACTACAGGAGGCGGAGGAGGTGGAAGTCTCGTGCATCGATTGAGAGATTTAGACGAAGGAGGCATTTTTGAAGAGAGAGAAACGATCGCAGCTATTTCTTTAAGAGCATCAGCAGAGCATGCACTTGAAACGACTCTACAGAAGGTGGAGTGTCTATACAGTCAAATCGAATTTCTTGTCAAACCTCTCATCGACTCAAACACCTCTGAATGCTTCATTATAGGTAATCCAAATCACCCTCGCCATCTCTCTGTCTTCTACCTATCTATCTACCGATCTACCTATCTATTTATCTCTCTCTGATGTATCTCTCTATCTTTTCTCTATCTATCTGTCTTTGACCTATCTATGCATCCATCTGCATGAGGATCCAAGTCCTATGAATCGTAGACAGTCACTTTTTTCTTCTGTAGCTCGTTTTCCATTCTTCTTTCTCCTTCTTCTTCTTCTCCTTCTTCATCCTTGTCTTCACCTTCTTCTTCCTCTCCATCCGGCTCTTCTTCTTTCTTTTTCCTTTTCTCCTTCTCTCCTTTCCATTCGTCAGCCAATGGAAATATACCGCCAAGTGTTTTAGACTGCGCTCTATGCATGCAATCACATCGGCTTATATATGGAGATACATCAATCTATAGATGCAGGGGAAGGTACATAAGTTAAGAAGGCACCCATAGGGAAGAAGAAAGACAATCGACGTTTTCTCCAGCATTGACCATCGATGCTTCCTCCCTCCCCATATCACTACTGTGGCTAGCCAAGAATCGGTACGAGTATGAATCCTCCTCCGGCATCGATGCTGCTCCTCAGGAGTCCTAGTCCTAGTATCGATTCTCATCTCAGCGAGCGAATGAATGAAAGTATTGAAGGGGAGAAAACAAGAGAAGTAAAAGTGAGAAAAGTGAAGAAGAGAAGGAAGTAAAAGAAAAGAAGAAGAAGAAGAAAAAGAATTGGAGGCTCTCTCTATAATCTGTGCTGCTCGTACTACTCTCGTCTTTTCCTGTCTCATCTCTCGATTCATATGAATGCATACTTCTTCTCTCTCCCCTCTTTTCTTTCTTTCCCTGAATTAGATAGTTACTTTTCTCTTTTCTTCTTCTTTCTCGTCTTTCTTCTTCTTCTTCTTTCCATACAGACGATGTAAGCGACATATCGACGCAGCTCGAAGAGAGCCTCGTAGCAGTACAATCGATGCTCTTCTCTCCGTATGCTGTCGATCTTAAGCCGCAGATAGAGAAGTGGCTTAACAAGTTGAAGTTCACTAATGAAACTCTCAGTAAGCTCTCCGGCTCTTCTCCCTGCCGCTCTAGAAAGAAAGAAACAGAGAAGTCGTTTCTGGTCAAAGCAAAGAAAGAAGGAAAGAAAGGGCCAGGAGGGAAAGAAATAGAGAAGATGAGATAGAGCTAGAGATAAAAGAAGGGTGAAACACAAGGAGAGATATGTCTTGAGGTGGGGTTTATCTTAGCTCGAAATTTCTCATGCGTCAAACCATACGACGCAGTCTAGCACAGAGAGAGGCATGAATAGAACACTAAAGATAGAGAGACATACAGAAAGAGAAAGATGTATCGACTTCTTGCAGTTCACAAGGATACATCAGTCTCTACGAGAAGCTACACATATATATATATATGTATATGTATAGGAGGGTGTTCCATTCGTTATGTGTATATCTCTATAGATGTCTATGGTTCTTTTATTTGGAAATGTGTAGTGGATGGAGAGCTTCTTCTTCTTCTTTTTCTTCTTCTTCTTTTTCTTTTCGAGTTGCGAGAGCGAAGGAGAAGATATCTCTCTCTTACCAGTTTCATTCACTCTTTATCTTCTTTTCTTTCTATTCTCTTTCATACCGCCTTTCTTTCTTTATTTCTTTCTTTCTCTGTATCTACTTCTTCGGCTCTCTCTCTTCCTTCTTTCCTAAACTGTCCTTTTTCTTCGTCATTCTCTTTCTTTATCTTTCTCTCTATCTTTCTCTTTCATTCTTTATCTTTCTCTCTATCTTTCTCTTTCATTGTGTCTTTCTGTCTTTTCTGTTGCTTTGTGTATAGAGGAGATGGTACTATTTCAGAAATGTTGGCTGTCTTTGGAGGGTGTCTTCGTTTCATGTGAAGAAATAAAGAAAGTCTTGAAGAAAGAAACGACCATGTTTGAGTGTATGGACCTCTTCTGGAAAGAGACCCTTCGGCTTATACGAGAGGAGAGCGCTCACGTCAGCCACATCACAGAACGACCGGGATTCTACGAAACCCTCAGAGACTTCAATCAAACCTTCGAACAAATCCAAAAAAGTATGGAGGTGAGAAAAGAAAGAAGAAGAAAGAAAAGAAAAGAAGAAGAAGAGAAAGAAGAAGGGGAAGAGGAAGAAACAGCGTGGCGAAGAAAGATCGGAAAGGAAAAGAATAGGGCAGAGGAGGAAGAAAAAGGGGAAAAATAAGAAGAAATAGATAGAGAAGAGAGCAGAGATCTTGTTTGAAAAAGGTTCTATAGAAAGAAGAAGAAGAAGAGAAGCCAGGAGTGGTGCCAAGAGATAGATGAAGCAAAGCCATGGAGAGAAATGGCAAAGATGTGTTTCTCTTCTTAAGTACTTTTCTTCTTCTTCTATGAGAATTGCGAGTGAAGTAGAAAGAAAGACTAAAGTGGAGAGGAGGAAAGAAATTCATACTACACGGCCCAGTGTCCCTAGGGAAATAGAAGGGACAGAGGAAAAGAAGAAGAAGTAGATAAAGAAGACAAGAAAGAGAGATATAGCGATAGAGTGATACATGTCTTCGAGTGTATAGACACTCCGTTCTTTATGGAAGAGGCTCATAAGGTCTAAGAAAATTTCTTTCATCCATACATCAATCTTAATAGATTTCTTTTCCTCTTCTCTTCACGTGTGAACGAACACTCGAGAAAGCTATCCGAACTTCTTTCTTCTTCTTCTTCTCGCTTTTTTCTTCTTCTTCTCTCTGCCGTTCTATTTCAAGCCTCACCGTGCAGTACACTAGTAGACATACAGATCTATACATACATACACACACACATACATCTCTGTCTCTCTCTCTCTCTCTCTATATATATATATATATGAGAGTCATTGTATGCTATCTAGATACATGCAGAACGGCTACAGAGCTATTTAGTCTTACTTTTGGTCCTTTCCTTCTTTCTCTGCAGTTCTCGTTCCTGTTGCTCCTTTTCTCTTCTATCTCTTGTTTCGAGCCCTACACAGATACAACACTCTTCTTATGTCCTCGTCTCTCTCTTTCTCGTTCTCCCTCTCTTTCTTTCTTCTTTCTCTGCTGTCTCCGTCTCTGTTTCTTCTCTTTCTTCTTCTAAGCTACTTCTCTTTCCTCTCCATCTTCTTCTTTTTCTTTCAACTCCCCTTTTACGTCTTTATCTCCCTCTACTTCTTCATTCCTCTCCCTCTTTCTTGCAACACTCTCTTTCATTCTTTCTGTGTCTTTTCTTTGCCGTCTCTGTTTTGTTCTATCTTTCTCCTTCTTTTCATATCTTGTCTCCAGGCCTATCTGGAGACCAAGCGTCGAGCTTTCCCTCGCTTTTACTTTCTATCAAATGACGAGCTTATAAAGCTTTTAAGCGCGTCACGAACTCCAGAGGCTTTGGAGGCTCATCTCTCCAAATGTTTTGACGGCATTCAAAGAGTTATCTTCTCTCAAGGAGTTATTCTCCACCCTTCTTCTTCTCCTTCTTCTTCTCCCTCTCTTCCTCTTCCTCCATCAACTTCATCCTCCTCCTCTTCAGGTGTATATACACATCCTGTACCTTCCTCTCTTCTGCGATCTCCCCCTAACGGCAGCTCACTAGGCAAGGAAGATCATCTTTCTTCTTCTTCTTTTCCTCAAGGAAGATCTTTCCCTTCAAATAATCTAGACAAACTTTCTTCAGGAGCGCTAGATCCTTCTCTTCAACTGTCTCCTGATCTTAACCGAGGGACGCGATCTGAAGGGAGAAAGGAAGAGAGAGAAAGAGAGCAAGATGAAGAAAATCGTCTCCATGAGAAAAGACCAGCTCCAGCTCAAGAAGAAGAAGATCGAGAACAAGAAGAAGGAGAAAACGCGAAAGGAAGGGTTTATGCATCCGCTTCTTCTCTTCAAGGAGGAAAGAGCACTCCTTCTTCTTCTTCTTATCAGAGATATGCGTCGGGAATGCTCTCGCCTGAAGGAGAATTTGTACAGTTTGTGGAGTATTTGCTTCTCTCAAATGCCTCTCCGGAGGTCTGCTTTAGTCAGATAGAACAGATCATGAAATATTCTCTCTATGTCCTTCTTAAACAAGCCTGGAGTACATACCCCTCTCAAGAGACAGGTCCGCCTCTATCATACACACTGCGACATAAAGAAACAGATAGATTAAAGATAGATACATTGAAGCTAGATAGATTCAAATATCTACCTAGGTCTACGGGCTGACAAGGTAGCTATACCTAGAGTGTATACAAGACACCTACAGTAGTTTCCAACTAAGGATACATCACACATACATATATATATATATATATACATACATGTATATGTATGTATCTACTTGTATACATATCTTTCCAACTAAAGATACAACATACATATATATATATATATACATACATGTATATCTATGTAGCTACTTGTATGCATATATTTCCAACTAAAGATACAACATACATACATATATATACATATATATACATACATACATGTATATGTATGTAGCTACTTGTATGCATATATTTCCAACTAAAGATACAACATACATATATATATATATATAGATATATGTACTTGTATGCATATATTTCGACTATAGCTACACGTATACATATTTATCTATATACACATATGTATGTACTGTATACCTTTACCCGAGCGTCTATCTCTCTGTTTGGAGAACATATGTGTGTTGTATACAAGGGTGCCTATATCTTGACCTATGCCTAGTCCTTCATATCTCTACAGGGGGAGGGACACTCTTGTTACGTCTTACACTCGAACTATCCAAGAGTGGCACACGTATGCCTTTACACCTCTACTTTTTCTTCTTGCAGTCCATCCGTCTACAGACAGATCCATATCTATCTATCTATCTAAGATATCCAAAATTCATTTTGTCTATCAATCTTGGATTTCTCTATCATCCTATCTACCCAACCTTCAGACTACCTATCTATCTGGCGTTAACGCATATATCTTTGGTCGATCTATCCATCTACCTATCTTTCTTTAATCTGTCTGTGTATGTCTGCATATGAAGTTGGCTCCCTCAGACCCCTGAGTGTATGTCTCTCATACATCTCTCTATTTCTCTACCTCTTTATTCTTTTCTTTCCTTCTTTCTTTCTCTGTTTCTCTTTGTATCTTTCGTTTCTTTCTCCAGGTTATCTTCCCAAAGGCTTTTCATCCTTTACAGGGAGGGGCTTCACTCATTCTTTCACGTCCATAGTAGGAGGAGGAGGAAATGCAAGCTTAACCCAAAGTCCTCGCAATTTGAATTATGACATATCTGTAGACAAGCACTTTCTTACCTGGATTCGGTCCCATCCGTTTCAATGTGTATCTGTCTCCGAGAAGCTTATCTTCACAAGCCGAGTAGAACAGGCTCTAGCTAGATTACAAGCACTAGGTCGAAACAAGACTTATCTCTCTTCTTCTTCTCCTTCTTCTTCCTCTTCTTCTTCTCCTCCTCTTGCGTTTGCGAATGGAGCGGGACGGTCATCCATGCTGAGGGGCCAAGAAGAAAAAGAAGGAGAAGAAGAGAGACCGTCGAAAGGACTAGCAGCAGCAGGTGGAGGTGGTGGAAGTAGGGGTTCGATTCCTAGCAGTAAAGGAAGAAGAGCAACTACGAAAGAAACAGAAAGAGGAGGAGGAGAAGAAGAGAGAATGGAGAAGGAGAAAAGAGGACAAAATCCGAGTATAGGAAAGAAAGGCGATACACTCCAGGCGTGTAAGAATGCTGTCGCAGAAAAGATATCAAGGTAAGGTGAGAGATAGTAACCCCGGATACAAAGAAAGCAATGCTAGATGTCGAGAGGTTGCGGATACTCGTCAGCTCTTCGGGAATTTCATTTGTCTTGATCTAGCTGACATTCCATAGAGATCACTCTGTCTATCTTTGATCGATCTATATACATACACCAACCATACCTATACGGGAGGCAAACAAATCTGAACCTTTCTCCATGGTACAGGAGATACAAGGTATACATATACATACATATAGATAGATGTAGATGGAAGTTTGTGTATATGTATGTCTGTATATAGAGACGGATATACGAGGGAGTAGGAAAGCATGTAGCGAGGCGATTGGTAGTCTGCATGCATATAGATGTCTATACTCTTCTCTCTGTCTAAGTTCGTACGTAGGGACGTCTCACAAGCAAAGGGGATTACGTTCATCTACACGGAGGTTTGGAATAGCTAGAGAGACAGATACATTAAAGATACCCTAAAGATGCATTAAAGATACATTCCAGATAGATAGATAGGTAGATAGATAGATAACGATAAAGCCACAAGAGTAATTATTCTCCTCTTCCTCCTATCTCATGCATACATCATCTTACATACCTCTACTCCTCCTATACACACCTTCTTACTACAAGCATACATATACATATATATATATATATAGTGAAAGAGAGAGAGTGATCTAGGTGTATCCCAGTCGGGGTATGGGGAGTTTAGATTTGCCAAGTACTAGAAGAGAAAGGAAGAAAGAGAGATCGAAGAAGCTGATAGATAGATAGATGGATGGATAGAGTCACCATATATCGAGTGAAGGCATATGTATCGATTCCATGCATGCTCTCCCTTCTAATGTGTATCGATCTGTATCCCTTGCTTTACTTTTCGTGTTCAAGATCTTACCGCGTCTCTTTCTTTTTCTCTCCTTTCTTTTTCTTTTCTTTTCTTTCTTTCTTTCTCTTTCTTGTCTGCCCTGCTTCTTCTTGGGAAAATGCTAGACTAGTCTCCTTCCAGCACAGGCGGCGAAGTGAGAGTAGTGCGAGTCGCGTCTTTGAAGTATCAGGGGGTGCATGCGCGAGTCTTTCTTATTCTTCTTCTTCCTTTGGCATAATGAACGTGGAAGCCTTGATTAGCCAGCATGTACACGATCGAGATGTGATCGAGTCTCTCGAGCTTCATGGCTGTTCAAGCCCCGAAGAATTTGCGTGGAGGAGACACCTGCGATACTATTGGAACACAGACATCCACGACTGCTTCATACATCAACACGACACCTCGTAAGCAACAAAAAGGAAAAGAAAAAGAAGAAGAAGAAAGACTTCGAAAAGAATAGCCATGTAGCATTCTGTAAGGTGTATCTACACATATACATATATATATACATATATATATATATACATATGTATGTCTATATAGACGTGTTTCTTGTATTAGGCATCAATACTGAAGTCCATATGGGTATATATATGTACATAGTAAACATATATATTCTTATGGAGATTGATATATAGCCATCTGTAGAGGGTGAGAAGGAAGGCCTAGGGTGAATCCTTTCAACAGATACACACTTCTCTTCTTCTTCTTTTTCATTCTTTTCTTCTGTCTGTGTTTTCTCTCCCTTAATGAAAAGCCTCTCGATCTTCTTCCTCGCCTTTCCAGTGTGTAGACGTATATGTAGATAGAGATCTATCTGTATATACACGTGACTGATAGATGTATGGATGTGTGTATGTGTATATATCTATAGACTACAGGCAACTGAAGACACATTTCTGGATATACATATCTATAGCCACATGCTGGCTGGTATACATAACTAGTCTATATGTGCATATCTATATCTATTTCTCTATCTATCTGTCTCTAACCTATCTATCTATATATATATATATATATATATGTGTATGAATGCATAGGTATGAACGTGTCTGTATTATGCGTATGTGCTTGCGTCTGGAGGCGCGACGGAAGAAATCTAGGGAGTATCAGAGAGCTCTATAATTGTCTATGTCTCTCTATCTATCTATGTCTATCTGTCTATCTCTATCTATCTGTCTATGAGATACGTGGAAGAAGAGAAGACTGCTGTAGATATGTTTCTTTCGCAGTTCCTCTTAGCTTTATTCGCTCCTTTCTTCCACGGCAGTGCTACTATTGTCTTGGATCCTCTACCCACCTATCCATCTTATCCATCTCTTTCTCTCTTTCTCTTTCTCTCCCTCTCTTTCTCTTTCTTTTTCTTTTTCTTTTGTTTGTCCTGTGTATAGACTTCAGTATGGATATGAGTATATAGGATGTGGACCTAGGCTCGTTTTAACGCCGTTAACAGAGAAGTGCTTTCTAGCTCTCACGACCGCCATTCACTTCTCATACGGAGGTTCTCTCACTGGCCCTGCAGGCACAGGCAAGTCACCCAAATAAGCAGAAAAGCTAGAAAGAGAAAAGAAAGAAATGAGAGACTGAAGCGTAGAGATTACAGGGAGATGATAGAGAGGTTAAAGAAAGCGAGATAGATAGACACACAGACAGACAGACAGGCAGGCTGATACATAGAAAGAATAAAGATCAATAGATTAGAGGTACATGGGTAGATAGAGAGATATCTCAGGATGAAAAGATGAAAAGAGAGGAATGAAGGCAAAGTAAAAAAGATATATATATATATATATATGTGTATCTATACATCCATTTCTGTGTAAATCCTGTATGCTTTCATTTTCTTTTTTGTCTCTTCTTTCTTTCTTTTCCCCTGTTTGCTTTCCTTCTCTGTCTTTTCTCTTATGAATCCATCTTTCCTTCATTCTTTCTTTTTATCTTTCTATCTTTTTGTAGGTAAAACGGAGACAGTGAAGGAGTTAGCTAAAGCAGTAGCGATTCAGTGTACGGTCTTCAATTGTTCCTATGAATTCGACTATAAGACGATTGAAAGGCTTTTTAACGGTCTCTCTCAAGCAGGGGCCTGGGCATGTCTAGATGAGTTCAATCGAATCGATGTGGAAGTTCTATCCGTTGTAGCGCAAGTCATGCTGAAGATCCAGACGGCTCTTAGAGCAGGGTTGACACATCTCGAGCTTGACGAAGGAGAGAGCTATGAGCTTGCATGCCTGCAAGAAAATGAAGAGACGAGGGGAGAGGAAAGCTCCTCTCCTCAGTCAAGACATAGGGTGCCTCTCAATAGAAGGTAAGATAGTGAAAAAGAAGAAGAGAAAGGGAAAGAAAAGAGAAATAAACAAAAGAAGAGAAAGAGACGGAGATGAAAAAGAAGAAGGACAAGAGAAGGAGGAGGAGGAGGACAAGGGAGGAGGAGACCAACAGAAGATAACTGGAGAAAGAACGGAAAGAAACAGAAACTAGGAAAGAGAGACAGATAGATTAAAGCTAGCTCACAGATAGATACATTAAAGACGGATAGGTAGTGTCATATGTGATAGATAGGTTTCATTCTTCCCCTGGTAAGTCTCTCCATTCCTCCCTAACTAGTCTTCTCATTCCTTACTGCTTTGTATACGTATGTAAGTGGCTATGTCTAGATGTCTACATATGTCTAGGTCTATGTCTATCTGTACGGGGGAGAGGTCGAGATGACGAAGAAGATGTGTATGTTGAAGTAGCTATCTATCTATCTTTCCTTCTTTCTTTCTATCTCTTCCTGTATGAGCTCTGCATGCACCTACTGTCCCAGCTTGGAGTAGGGGACCTCCAGACCCCGAGTAAATAAAGGCCTAAGTCCCCGTAGTTAGCTGGCTAAACAGCTAGCTAGTTCATGTCGTAGAACGAGCCGACACACAAGAAAGAAGAAGAGAGATCTGAGAAAGATGAAAAATCCAGAGTTTAGAGAGGAGAGTGTCTATGTGTATGTACACCGGAAGAGTCGCATCGCTTTTGACGAACCCTCAAGTACGCTTGATACATACCTGTCTACCTCTACATATATGTATATAAATCTATATAGATAGGCGTACATGTGTATGCATGCTTCGCATGCATGCAAATCCGTGTTGGCTCATGCGACTGATTGAAGTCATGTATGTAGTTATGTATCAATGTATGTACCTATACGTGTATACACACATATATACTTATACACACGCAAGCTACAGACAGACGTTCCTCGAGATATATATATATATATTTGTATACATATGATATGTAGGATGGGATAGGTAGAGATTCATCTGTACGAACATCCGTTTCGCCTTGTGTAGAAAAGGCCTCTATGTGGTAGAGACTCCCTTCTTTCAAAGACTATAGACAAAAAAATTGAACTCCAGTCAACATGGAATCTATAGAAATGCCTCTCTCTACTCTCTCTCTCTATATATATATATACTATAAATATATATATAGACGTGAGTATATATGTGTGTGTGTAGGTATGCAGTCTTTGTATCGATGAATCCGGTGGGTTACGGAGAGAGGGCAGAACTTCCGGAGAATTTGAAGTCTCTCTTCAGACCTCTCGCTATGATCGCTCCTGATACTTCTCTCATTGCCGAAGTCTCCCTCTTCTCCAGGTATAAATGAATATATCTATCTATCTATATGTATGCATGCATAGACTTCTAGAGAGAAAAAGATATCTGGATACACAGAGAAATAGATGTCTTGCACTTATGGCTTAATGTGCGTGTGTGGGGGATAGGCTTGATCTCTCAGGTCGCGCAGTTAGATGAACTAGCTGAGGAGGGAGAGGGGAAGGAATCTTTCAGTCTCTATACTGCGGGTCTTCTTTTTCTTCTTCTACTCCTACGGTGTATCAAAGGAGCAAAAGTCTTCTCTAGATACGTTTAGATGAAGAGACGTATCATGCTTACCTTCTCTAAGGCAGAGCTTCTTCATTGACTTGAGGGATATAACTTCTCAGCCTACCCTCCTCTCCTTTTGATTCTTCCTCTCTTTGTGTATATCTATCGGAGATGAAATAGAAGAAGAAGAAGTAGAAACGACGGCTTGAGCTGTCTACCATCCCAAGTTTACAGAAGAATCTAGTATCATTCCTCAGCATGCAATTCGAAAGAGAGAGAGAGAGGCAGTACATATCACTTGTTTGCCTCTCTGCTTCTTTTTTCTCTTATCTCACACTATAGTAGGACATGCCTACTCTATCTGTCTACAGTCTATTCATCTACCTTTGATAAGTCTATCTATGTATCTATCTGAAGACATCGAGACATATATGTCTACATATAGAGAGACAGTTCTCTCTCTGTCTTACCAACGCACCCTTATTACTCGCTCTCTACATCTCCACACCCATCTATTACGGCGAGAGGCGAGGAGTCTTTCAAGCCTATCGTCTATATCCATATCCAGAGATCTTGTATGCTGCATGTCTTCTTCTTCTTCTATTCTTCCTCTTCTTGCCTTTTCCTCAGTGGACTTCGTTCAGCTCATGTTTTGGCTGGAAAGCTTGACACAGTCTTTAAGAGGGCGTCGGAGCAGTTGACTTGTCAGTCTCACTACGACTTTGGTATGCGAGCTATCAAAGCGGTCCTTCAGCGCACAGGTAATACAAAAGTACCTATCTACCTACGAATCGACCTCTCCTCTTTAATCGATCTACCTCCCCTACCTATCTCGGACACATCTATCCCTTAATCTATCCATTCATCTCTAATCCATCTATCAATACCTCGGTTCATAGCTTTATGCATTTAATGTATAAGCACCAATAGTGGTATGTACCTATATACAATATAAAAATGTAGAGAAA
>NW_027153805.1:18670-18796 GCF_002600585.1 Cystoisospora suis
GATGTATCGACATTCTTAGGCCTTCTCTCAGACACCTTCCCGTCATGTTCTGTAGGGCTTTCGTACTCCCAAGCCGTAAAGAAGTCAATTGAAAATGTGATTAAGGCAAGAGATATGAACCTTGTA
>NW_027153806.1:0-1190 GCF_002600585.1 Cystoisospora suis
CTTAGTTCCCCCCAAAACCAGAACCTCTGGTTCGCGTCCTCCGGGCTCCTCTGTACTATCTTCCTCTCCCTTTGCCGCTATCTGAGGGACTTCTACTGCTCTCGAGCGTTCCCTCGCGCACCCGAGAGCCATTAGTTTCCCTGCTTATTGGGGCAGTGCACTCTATAGTGCCCTTCTTGCCCGCAATTGAAACACCTAATCGGGTCTTTCCCTTTGTCTCCCGGCGGTGCGTCCGCCTTGAAAGCTACTCCTTGACTTCTCCTCGGGAAAGTCCGCACTCCCGTTTCTCTAATGAGTACCGGTTTCACCGGTGAAATTCCCTTTCCTCCAACGTTTCGGTTGAACGTTGGGACCGTTCTTTCCTGACTCCCTCCGTGGAAGAACGGTCTCATCGGTTGCGGAGGCGCTCGGGAATGTGGAGCTTGTCCCCTTCCGTAGCCGATGTGCCGGGGTTCCCAGGGTGTTTCCCCCACCAAACTTCGCCTTCCTTCCACCCTGGGCGGCCGCTGCGGAGTCGAGCCAAACTCCGCCCGCTGAAATCTTCCCCCGCGCTGCCGTTCGGCTTGCAGCGCTTCAATTCGCACGGCCTCCTCGATCGCGTCCTTCATATTGCGTGGCCTGCGAACATAAACTAGATCGCTAATTTCCGGCCGCAAATTTTTAACAAATGCCACTGTTTTCTCTTCCTCTACCAAATTCGGACACTCCGCCGCGGCCTTATTAAATCGGATCAGATATTCTTGCACCGTGGTGATTTGTCTCACCCTCCTTAGTTTCTCTAGCGCTTCCCCCTCCGAAATAGCATTAAAGTGAGCACGAATTACTTCCTTTAGCTCCGTCCACGTCTGTGGACGCTGACTATCTCCTAATGCAATAGTGAACCAGTCCATGCGTTCATAATCAAAAAACGATACCGCTACCCTGAGCCTTGCCACTTCCCCCTGGACTCCCGCACTGTCCAAATAGTACTCCATATGGCTAATCCAGGACGCGGGCCGCGTCCCGTCAAAATAGCGAGGCTTCGCCATCGCTCCCATCATCCTTTGATGACCTTCTGCGCCGATTTCACCATCGTGCGCCATACTGAAATACTGCGTCGCCTGCGACTGCGCGTACGTCGCCTCCGACACTCGACCCCTTACCTCCTGCCGGTAAGACTCGTCGGACGCCCTGTGCACGGGCGTTGCCTC
>NW_027153807.1:0-27528 GCF_002600585.1 Cystoisospora suis
TACTGGGAATCAAAAGGAAAGAAGAAATCTGGGAGATAAAGAGTAAGTCTAAGGTTGACTGCTTAAAAGCAAGCACAGTGACCTTACTGGGAATCAAAAGGAAAGAAGAAATCTGGAAGATACTCAGTATAAAAAGCTACAAAAACCTACGGACTCTGACGTCTTCGACTCCGCTTCGCTCGTCTCAGTCACTTTGAGTTTTGTTTTCTCTGGCTCCGTTTTCTTCATTCCCTCCAACAAGTTCCGTCAAGAAGCACAGTTTCTTCCTTCTCCGCGCAGACGAAGCTGAACACTGCTCCTACATAATCTCTGGGTGGCAAGACTGGCGGCGAATTCACCGATGAAGAGTATGAGGTCGTTTTCTGCTTTGAGGGGAAAGGGGCGGCGGCGGAACGCGGGAAAATAGAGAGGCGGTTTCCAACAGCCATTGGATGAAGCGCGGATCCAGTTCCTCCTCTTGAGTATACTGTTGAATGTTGTCCGACGATAAAGAAGGCACTCCGAGTAGAGTTGCTATACCGCCAAAATCGTGCCATATGAAGCTACGTTGGCTTCAGCATTCCGCCCCGTAAGATACCTGGTTATGCTGGAAAGGACAACAGAAAACAAAAAGCGAGCCCATGCAAGCAGGTGTCCGCACAGCCAATAGAACACTAATACAAAGAGCACTCCAGTAATAGGAAGAGCTGACCAACACTCCTCTGCTGAGATTGGTCAGGAGACTTTCTGTAAAGAGGTCAAGCTCCCGAAAGACGGCTAGCCGCTCTCCGGTAATGGTGCCGCGTCTGCTGCCGGCAGAATGAAGAACGCGGCTGACGTGAGAATAAGAAAAAAAGACCGGCCAGGAGCTTTACCCAGTTACTTCATTAGCTTGCGAGCTCTCTGTGTATCTTAGCTTTTCGATCCATGCTGTTTTTGTGTGGGTTCGTTTCTTTCTTCAACAAAATACCGACTCAACCCACCTGCCAGCACGGGTTCTTCGGAAACAGCTCCAGTCACGTATAGCGAGCGTACGTACAGGGGGAGACGGAGAACGTATATGGAACAGCAAGAGGATTACTACTAAGAGAAGAAGACGAAGGAGACGGAATAAAGGAAGACATACCGGTCGATTCCATACAACTCTCCTCCCCGCGTCACTTCTTACAGCGCCTCTTACGAGAAGTCCTGCGTCAGGACAAAGAGAGGGCAGGCCGTTTCTAGGAAAATAGAGCTGGAAGAAAGATAGGTTTGTTTTGGGTTGTCCTCTGCTAGTACCGTATTCTTCCACTCCTATTCCTAACTCAGTTCAGTCGTAACATTCCCCTCCTATGTGCACCTCGAATTTCTCCGAATCTTCATCGCAAGTTCTGGTCTGTTCTCTTTCTCCAGACTCGGTTCACTTCTTTCCATTCATCTTGCGTCCTCTAGGGGGAACCATGTGTCTTTTGTATTCCTTTGAACTCTTTCGTTTCTCCCGGTGTTGTTCTTCGTCAGGAGAGATGAGCGCAGCAAGTTTCAACGTTTTGTCTTTCTTCTTTCTTCGCTCTTCTGTTCGTTTCTGTTCCTTCGTTCCTGCTCATGCGAGAATATTTTAAAGCCGTTAGGTTCTTTGTGCTTTCTTTTCTCAGCCAGCGGTCTTTTGTTTCTTGCGAAACTCTTATTTCCGTCTTGCCTACGCAGGAGCCCACTAAAATCACGAAGAGGTGTCTAAAAGAAGAAAGAGTGTAAGGAGAAGTAAAGCGAGACTGATATTTGGCTGCTGTTGTCTTCTTTTTTGAATTGTAGAAGTGGAAGATCGTCACAATGCAGAGTTTTAAGACGAATAAACTGGACAGGTTTCCCGTTTCTTTTTCTCCCTCTGTTTTCTTTTGAAACGCAACCTTCCATTCTGCTAGCACTCTCTCTCGCCTTCCCGCAGTTTAGATTTCTAAGAGAAGCCGGTTTTCGGTGCGCTGAAGGCTGAAAACCAAGGGAAAAGCAGTCTGTGGGTCAGACGCGAACCGAACTGTTTCTGTTCGTAGGCCTGCACACGACAATGTAGAAGAGCGATTTCTTTTCTAGGAAGTTCGGTGGCGCGATAATAATCACGCCTCTAGCAGTACGACGATTATCCTATACTCCTGTTAGTTACCACTATCATGTATTTCCTAGGTGACACCTTGACATCACGTTTTTTCCTAGTGAAGCACGTACGTGAGCATCAGAGGGGACTCCGATGGCGAACTGTTTATTCAGGAGGTCCTCCTGTACTTACGAGGAAAGGCCAAATATATAGGCAGTATAAAGAGGATCTGACAATAATGTGCTTCAGTCTCGGCAGATTACTCATCATATGTCGTATCGAGGAGCTAGTTTTCTCCGTCACTACGGTCACAAATGTAGCATCGAGAGCACTGGAATTTTTCTAGGAAAGAGGAAACTCTTGTTGCAGTGGACGAAACAGACTCAACAGATTCACCTTGCCCGAAGGCCATGCGTAGCTTAAAAGCGCCAGACGGTAATACACGATCTCGATTCGGCCCCCACACCAAGCACGGATATAAACATGCACCCGGGTACGCACATCACGCGAATACCTCGGGTATGCCCAGAGCGTTGCCCCATATCCTTGGTGCTTCTTCTTGGATGGTCGTACCAAGTATGGATACATACGTGAAGATGGTGGAATGCTGGCAAGTCTGCATGATATAGCCTTGATCTCTTTGGAGACAGTGAGTGCCTTGTTTTCTTTGTTTGAACTCTGTTCTAGTATTGCTACTACTTGTACGATGTACTTGTCGAGGAAGGAGAGAGGGTTTAGACACTGATGAACTGCACGCCCTGAAATGTCCAAAGGATGTTTGTGGGAGTGTATAGAAACCGGAAAAAACATATCTCTCTACTCCTCTCTCCACTTTTTCCGGATGTTTCTTCCTTTCTTTGCAAGTCCTTCATACCAAGTGTTTCTGTCCTACAGCCAGGCTGGCGTAGAAAGTTTCCGTTCCAATGTCAACGAGACAGTGCCTTGAACACAAGGATTCCCCGGTGTGATGAAGATAAGAAACGTTTGTTCCCGTGAAAAATATGGGTGAATATAAAGTCATAGCATTTGTTACCTCATAAAGACGGTGGTAATAGAATAACTACGGGTGTCAAAAGCTCAAGGAAACAGAAGAAAGGCGTACACCCGCCTTTCAGAAAAGTCGGCCTTACGTTCCCGTGGAACAGGGTTGTATCAGTACATCGAGCTACGGAGGTGATGCCCTTCAAAGTTTTGCTCCGGGACTTTCTCTAAATAGTTTTCCCAACTGCTGGGTTGTGATTATGATTTGTTTCCCTTTCTCCGTCGTTGTGACGCGAGCCAAGCAACCTTTTCTTTCGAACTACCGGTTCTTCGTCGCCTTAATGGACGAGGCCGCACCGCACTCCTCTTTTCTGTGGAAACTGTGCGCAGACCTGCATTGTTACTTCGCACCCTTGTTGGTTGCATCCTCGCACCGTGTTAGAAGCACCACGAGGGGTTGGTCAGGAGTTGGTCCTGACTCTCAATCGGTTAGTAGATTCTGCGGGGGGTCTCTCTCCTTACAACCCGGTGGGGGGCGACTGTCGAGAGTACTGTTTCTTTTTGTTTTTGTGTGTCCGATCAACGCGGGAAACCTCGTTATGCAATCGGGTTACAGCGCTGCGGTTACCACGGTTCTGCACACCTCCGAAACCACTTCTGCCATCAGCTTCCAGCCCGTAGGGCATCTACACCCTCCATCTCTGTTTGTGTCCAACCGGCACGGGCTCCCCTTGTGATCGCAGGGTGTATGAGCAAGCTGGCCTGTACTTAGCTAGGAGCAACAAGAAGACTGACTCTTTTTCTGTCGCCTGATTCGTGATTCCCACCACGGCAGCCCCGGGTACTCCTGTACCAGCCACTCACGTGCAGTCAACGTGCAGTCCGCCCCTCGTGCTCGTTTTTAAATGCGCTAAACATCAACTGTCAAGACTTGCCGGGACATGCGGCGACCCGCTGTAACTGGCTCTAATAAAAAGAGGCATTAGCCTGAGACCTGGTGTGTTCACAAGACAGTTGAAGACCAAATGCTTAGCCTGGACCCCGGAAAGGTACTGTCAAGTTTGTGAGCATGCCTTAGCTGGGGTCTCGCAGAACGACGAGGCCAAGAGTACAATGTGAAGAGCGCACATCTCGGCATGTTGTGAGTCATGTGAGCTGAGACGTGCTGGAGGAGCTTTGCTGCCTGCTGGGGTGCGCAGTCGGGTTGCAGCTTCACCGCCAGCTGATGCGCGTCTTCCTTACCAAAATCTCGGGACTGGTGCCCTGTACGCTTCCGGTCCGCCGGGTTCTTTCGCTCCAACATCAGAAGCCCCGCCTATATGTTGTACGTCACCATTTGTCGACGGACAGCTTACGTCGCTCGCGTGCCCGTGCGTTCGCAAGACGCGCGCTGCCTCTTTTTGTCTGTCGCTGACCGCCCGGAGACATTTCCATCAAGGCACGCTAGTGTCTCCGAGGCCGTGGGGTTAGCTTCCGGACGTGGAGCCGACTTTTCCACCACACGCGCTTCCCTATTTCTCAAACGCTCAAGTACCGCCTGCGAATCGACAAGGGGATTATCGAAAGTGGTCAGACTCATTGACCTACAAACTTCCTGCCACAAGCCAAGGGTCCAGGGCGACACAAGTGCCTGGCAGTTCGCAGGGGAGGCTGTCCGAGGAATGCTGAGATGCCCGGCAACTGGCGGCGGTGAGACGTTCGAAACCGGGGCACGTGGGCAAGAAGAGTCCAAGTTTTCTTCCCTCTCGTCATCAACAACCACCTGCGACACGCAATCCAACCACCGGGACAGAGTGCCATTCACTGGCAGCTGTCCCTGCTTCCTCCGTCAGGGGACGATGCCGGGGATATCTCCATGCAGGGAAGTGATGCTGGACATGCTTCTACCAAGCACGCTCCTACCGGATGTCCCGAGACTGGTCCTCCCGAGGACAGCAAGGTCGGTGGGGTACGCACCCCTTCAGGCCCTCATTGTTCATGATATGCCACCTGGGTATTGATCAGCACCTAGAGCGCTCGATTTCCCTAGTAACGCACGTTAGATCTCTTAGGGTGGACACACAGATGGCAGGGATGCTTAACTAACCGCAGAACAACAGAACCTGGTGCGAAGCTTGGGTGTCGGCTGTCCTCCTCAAGGTTCACGAGAGTTTCTTTCCCAAAAAAAAAGCAGTCTACTGCCGGACAGCCCTGTCACAACAGACGGGAACCCTGGTATGACGGCCTGCGCACACCTCTTCGTTTCTGCACCTGGTCGCCGTGTGGGGACCTCACCTTAGCAAGGTAACAAGCTGACGACCGCTTGGGAGACGCTCCGTTGTCCACGCGTTGCTTGATGGCAACCCGGTTCTCTCGCACAAGAAGAGTCAACGCGAACAGATTCAAGCACGTTCGGTTAAATCCTTCAATGCCCCGTGGGTCAGTTACCAGCTGCCAAACGTCTACCCAGCCCACATCGTCGGCGCCGGCCCGACCATTCCTGGGTCGTGCGCCGTTGTTATCTTCAACATCATCACTTTCTCTGAAAGAGGCTTGACTGCTATTCGCTCCGCACGAAGAGGGACTACCTCCTCCTGCCGAAGCCGAGCCCCCGCGCGTCTCAGCTGACAGCTGCTGGATGCGGTTTACGGCAACAAGTGTCCTGTAAATCTCATTTTTTATCTCCAGCGTCTCGGCGGCGCGCATACAATCATCCGGCTGCAGTGCACACACCCGAAACATGCGTGGCCAAAACTTCGCGCTTCGACGCTTTTCTCCAATCCCGTCTACACGGGACCGTCAACCGCGCTGGGCAGATACTCTTCGCCAAGGCTAGAGCATTCGAAATGTGCAATCCACTAACAGCTGAAGTCCACCACGACGATCTGTACATGACGTGTCAGGCTCCCGGACTAACATGTGGAGTAACTCACGGGAGGGTACTACTACGAAACGGACACATCACCATAGCGCGGCCCCCGCCCCGGACCGTAATGGACAGAGCCTCCCAGTCGGAAACCGGAAGCCTGCTGTCCCTGTCCAGAATCACGGCCGCCTAGCAGAAGCATCGAAGAACTGAGCACCACGCATAGCTTACACTAGCCCCGATCTCTGTGCTGGTCGCATCTTCCTCGGCAGGTCGACTCCTCTGGCCACGGACCGGATATTTCCTCCGCTTCGGAGCGCCTTCGGTACGGTCTCCTGACAAAAATCAAACCCGTGACCCGTAGGCTCACCCAGATGGCCGAGACGGCTCCGCTCAAGTCCCGGGGTGTTTTTCTTGTTATCGGCCGCAGTGTAGTTTACCACCCAAGGAGGTACAGGTCGATGGAGAATAGCTGCTGATGTTGATGGAATTCAAGGTTCTACGAGAGTCCGCCACATGATTTCAAAGGGCGTCACCAATGGCTTGCCACGTGCATCGCTCCAGGGACCACCGCCTCGCTCACGCAAGAACAAAACTCTTCGTAAGCATCAAAACTCAAGCCTACCTCGTAGCAGCGAGTGCAGTAGACATCCTCCGTAATGCAGAGAATGGCACGCGTACAGGCTACGCGGAGACATCCGCGAGAGGCTCACAAAACACAGACCGCGCAAAGGCCCGTCCCGTCGTTCCGAGCTAGCGTCACACTGCAGGCAATATGCCACAGCACATAGCAGCTCACTCGTATCTTAACTAGTCCTTAATTCGGGAAGCCACAGATTGCCATGGCTGCTATCCATAAAACGACATTGCTTTCCTGCGGGAACTGTTCTGCGGGCGAAAGCATTCGTGGCATCAGGAGTTGAGAGACAGCCGCCGGCTGGCCCGTTTCAGACGCGCAGGACCTGGAAAGCCAAGCTCCGCGTCGATCAGAGCAGCGGCGAGGTACTGCAGACACCCAACGGCTCGCCTCTCGTGGCCGCATATAAACGACCTTGTCGAGGCACACAGCACACAGTGAGTGCTGCACTCGCTCCGAAAGAGACAAGAGTTACTTACGTGAACACCTGACACTGCGCGAGACCAACATCAGGCACAGACTTGGGCAACCAGTGCGACCCCCGCCATAGAATAGATTCGCCGAACTCCTGTCAACTCAACTCACAGATTTCCATTTGTCGAGAAGGACAGCCAGCTGCTCCTCTTGCTTCTCTTTATTCATGTGTACAGCGTTAGCTCGAACGAGGCCGGCGATGCAATTGCCAGTCTTGCAGACGCTCTTGACTCCCTGCAGCGGACCAGGACATCGGAAACAGACATCAGGACATAGTGTGGGCTCCGTCCTGCAATATTTAGACGAGGTCCCCCTATAGTCAGGTGGCAAGGCGCCCAGTCGAAGATGCTGCCGCGCAGCGCCATATACCTCATACGACTAGCAGTACGGAGTTTTTTCACATTCGAAGTGAGGGTAACGCTGAGCGTCACACCTCCGTCCTTCAGAAACTGGGAATGACCTCGGCAGCCTGGGCGAGTACCAAGGCTCAGGAGCCGCTCCACTTTTGATCTACACGAGGTGATCGGTAACACCACGTACCTGTGTGTCGGTGCTGGCGACACGTCGGATCAAACCGTCATCGACCCTCATGATTGAATCAATCTGGCTGGGAGATGAGGGTGCCTGCGCTCGCTTTACGGCGTCCTCTAGATCATTCGCCATGTTTCTAAGGAAGAACGAGCTGCGTGCATGTTGCCGCTGCGACGCAGAGTGGCTGCACGGCCCGGTCTTCCAGGAACTGTCTTCTTCCTCCTCCATGCCGTGTGCACTCTGTCCTCAAATAAAATAGCAACCTCCTTGCTCCAGTCCGCAAGATTGCCGGCGGTCTACGCGTGACGCTGAGCGAGGACCGCTGGGAGTCACGAATGCTTTGAGATGCACAAGGCTGTGTTGGGCGAGTCACCGCCTGGTACTTTGTTTAGCACTTCCAGGAAAAACTGAGCGACGACTACCACCCTGAAGAGATTTCCCCCTACACCACCTCCACCTATCCTTCCGAAGCGCCGCGTCGTGAACTGCCCGAGTGAGCCGAGGTACGACAGTCGGATCAGACCCACTCGGAAGGCTGCACTGGCGCTAGTGGGACATCAATGGTTGGATCCCGGTGTGCATTCAGTTGCTATTTAGAATCTAGAGAGAGGTGTGTCGCCTGTATCGGAGGATCTCGCAGAGACTCCTTGGGGTCAGTCGAGTCACAGGTCGACAAAGGCCAGAGCCCTTAGACTTCATTGCCGAGCCGACAGCTTTGTCGAGAGCATGAATCCTCTCCTTGCCCTGTCATCAAAGAGAGCTAGGCCAGAAGCCCTCGTTGCGCGCTCAAGCAGACTGCGGTGCTGCGGAAGAGGTGCCCAGAACGCGGCCCGACCAACCGACGCAGCTCTGCCGCTGAGCTAGCACGGGGACGACCGGAAAGAAAACTCGAAGCCGCAGTCCCGCAACTGAACTCGGGTCTCTCCAGCAAACAAGGGTCCATGCACACACTAGAGCAAACAGTCTTGCAGCAAAATGAAGGGAGGTATTTCCTCCTGCGAGCAGGAAACCGGCTTGCGCTTGGAAAGTCCTGTGTTTGCCTTGGATCTCAGAGTCGTGACCGTGTTGCATGCGCATGCAGCGGAGATGCGACGAGAACTGAGCTTGCTTCCCTCCGTCTGACCACAAGACAGAGCGAGCAGTTGAATGGCTTCCTGGGGCAGGACGAAGCGCCGGCTGTGGGCTTGCTTAAGGATTTGCGCCAGCTCTCAAGGGAATGGGGCACTCGCAATTCCTCGGCGAACTCTAGTCGCATACTTCCTTCTTGTTCTGTATGAGGTGTGCCTGACCGGGAGCGCCTCTCGAAGTGCGCGCCAAGTACTGATGGCACAGTCACACTGCCTAGTAATTCGCTTGGGGTGCCTGGTGCTGTGGTGTGTTTCGACACGCGCGTGCGTTGGGCACGTCGTTTGCGTCTCGCCAACTGCACGCTTCCTGGCTGCCCGGCTTCTGAAGGGCACAGCCAGACTGCGGAGGCCCGCTCTGTCTCTCGCAGGACAGGATTATCCACTCCGTAGAGTGCTTCGCGAACCGCCTCTCCGGCGCCTGGGAATGAGAAGCGGCCCGGGGCCCTTTTTCAGCGGGGCAGCTTGCGTGCATCGAGGCGGTGAACTTCTTTTTCTTCCTCCACCACCAGTCGGACGACGGAGGTGCCAACTTGCGTCTGTAAACAGGGGGGAATCTTCCGTGGTGCCCCGTGTGCCTGTCGGAAGCATCCCCGCAAGAGCACGGCTCCGAGGTCTACGGTGGCAGCTGTGTGCGAAACCCTCAAGTTCTTCCCGACTATCAAGAAAGGCGCACAGGTCGAGTGGCTGGGCAATGACAAACAGACGGCGTGAGATTTGGAATAAGCGGTTCGCGGCGCGCATTCGTTACTGTCTTCAAGACTACTTCGCTCGGCGGGGTGAGAGCGTTACCCGCGCTTCGGCCTTTTCTGTCGTTGCCTTCTCATGCTAGGTTAGAAGAAACGTTCACGTAGAATTACCGTACACCAAGTACTTCGAGGCATCCCCCCGTCTTTCGTGGGATGATCCATAAGGCTGTGAGTGTGGGTTGAGCAAGCTCTCCTAATGCGCGGAAGCTGAGGGGATGGGGCTTGGAAAAGGGCTTTCCGGACTGTGGCATCTATTGTCCAGCTTTTTGGTATGCTGTGAGGTGTTCGCATCGGTAACATGATCCGCCAGTCCGTGGTTCTCTCCATACAGGCGGTTTTTGACACTCTTGGACTGTATTGCTGGTAAGGCGCCGTGTCGCTTTGACTTGCTCTGCCTCTGGGGTCACCGGGGGCATGCCGAAAGCACAACCCTCAACGGGGTGAGCGCGCGTCTCATGGGTGACCCGAGATGGCATGATCCACAACACTGTGTCCGTTGTGGCTCTGGTTCATTACTTTGGGACCGCCGTTGCTCTTTAGAAGGCGAAGACAGGGTGGTATATGTGAGTGGGGCGTGCGGAGTTTCCGTCGTGTCTGTGGGAGGAACCCGTTACGAGTAACAGTCGCTCTCTCGAGGTTCACTTCGCTTTGTGTCGGAAATCCCTTTGTTTTCTGCTGGCGGACCTCAGCATGCCAATGCGGTCTGTACAGCGCAGCCGGACTTCCAGAGAGGGTGACCCTTTCCAGCGTGGGAAATGGCTTACTGAGAAACGGCTGCGCTGTGTCTTCACTTTACCGCGCAGGAACAGACGTCTTCATTCGCGGTCGCGGCGCTTTTCTTGCACAACGGGCTTACAATAAGCTCCGACCCTCTAGGGGGTACGCACGCAATGAGGTCAATGCCGCTAGCTCTTTTTTTCGGAGTGGCGTAGATGCCGACGACCGAACAAGGTCGCATCCTGTTCCTGACCGTGCGGCTTGCACAGGCGGCTCGACCAGCTCATGGCAAAGTGGGGACGGCAGCGCAGGGCCACGGAGTAGCCCTGCCGGAAACAGTCTTACGTGCACGCAGCCTTTAGTGGCGCGACAGGGAGGGGAGTCGGAGTGGGTTTGCGACGAGCTGTTTGGCTACGACTTTCAGACCGTCGAGAATGCAGATGGATACTTGCGGTGCTGTGTGGATGTTGGAGAGGTTCTGCTCAATCAGGACGCGTCGGTTGCCAAAGTCTATGTGGCGGTCGATGGAGACCAACATACGCAGCGACTGGTGAGTGTCGGGTTTCGCCTGAATGCCCCCGAGCAAACCGCTTGCCAAGCCTGCTGCACAGAGGAATATGATGCGCAGTCTCGGGGGAGCCTCTTGAATACATAGCGGACCCAGTACCGGACTGCAAATGTCTCGGCGGGACGCCGTGTTTTACGTGTAAGTTCGCGTCGCGTCCCGTTCTTTGGTCTGCGTTGCTGCTCGTTTATTGGAGAAACCTTCGCTGTCCAATCGAGTTGTTACTCCGCGCCCATGTGACCTTTGGAAGCCTCTCGTAAGTGCAGGTCCGTACCAGACCCAGTCTTCCGGTCTCGTTGCGAAATCAGATCAGTAGCAGGCAAGAGCCTGTAGCAGTCGGCTAGTGGCAAAGCGTACGTAGAGCGTGCAGGGATCGCTCCTTTCCTCTATCTGCTGCGGCGCGGTTTGCTTGGTGAACACAGGGCTGGTCCATTATGCAGTGCCTGCAGGCACAAGCATGGTTGCAGCGGTCCCGCAAGAGGCTACGATATTTTCTATCAAAGCAATTGAGAAGGAGACGCAGAATCCCGGAGCTCTACTTCCGCGTAGTCGACACGACGGGTGTAGCAAGTAAGCTGCTTCGTCCAAACTGACGGTGTAAATTCTTTCGCTTCTGCAGGTCCTGAGTTTCAGCAGTTATAGGACAGCCAGAGGTCATCCCGGCGTAGTCCAAAAGAACTTCAATCTTTTCTTCCAGTCTTTAATTATAGGAGGGAGCGCGTTGAGACACGGTCACTGATGAAGAGGGCAGTCAGTTTTCTGGGTTTTTTTGAGATATCAACACGCTTGTCTGGTGTCGCAGAGCTTTCTCGCCAGTACAGCGGCCAAAGTCAGTGCATCCCTGCATTCACTTCACTACAGAGTGAAGCCTCCGACGAAGCGTGCTGATTTTTTTTTTTTGATAATTGAGGAGTGCGGAGCGTCGGGAATCGCTGGCTAACGAACGGCTGCGTGTGCTTTTTGGGCAGAGGTCTTGTCTGACCTTCACCGGTTAGAGGTGGAGGAAATACTACCTTACGAGATTGGACAGCGGCGTTAGGTGGGCAGCACGTTTTCGTGGCGCTATCACTCCGGCGACCCGCGTACTAGAAACTCATGGCAAGGGAGGGCCTCAGTCCGTTTCCCGAGGAAGTCTTTTTAGAGGGCAGCATTTTGACGGAGACAACGGCGGGACCAGGTAACAGGTGCGCTTCAGATGCTGCGTCCTGGAAACTTCTTGAGAATTTTTGCTAGGGATTGTGTGGATACTAGACAAGACAGTGTTGTCAGGCCTCGCTTCCTTTTACCTTCCGTTGGTACGGAATGGTTGGCAGGAAGCAGACATCGTCTGTTCACCCGTAGGCAGCGAACTGCAAGCAGCTGTCGCAGCTGCACGAGACCAGCACTCTGTGCAAGCTCCTTGCGCGTACAAGCAGGTTAGAGAAGACGGAGCGCTGCACTCTGTCTTGGCGAGTCTGGTGGTCGGGGGACCAGGCTCCAAGCCGTGGTCTTAGAAGACCTGACAGAAAAAAAAGACGCCGAGGCATAGGCAGAGACGCACAGCCCCTCGTTCTCCTGGCCGTGACCGCGGCTCGGCAGAGTAGTTACGTCAGTAATGTCTCAGTCCATCACTCTGTGTCCTGCTACCTTGACCCGGCAGCGTAGCAAGGAGAGCGTGGCGTTCGACAGCTACCCAGGCAGTTCGCTCACGTACAGTCTCACTCGCCATATAGCACGCCATCTCGGGTTCCTGTAGCAGTGCTCTACGTGCCCCGACGAGATCGGCGCAACAAGGCAGCAACGGCGCAAGTATCTCTGCAGCAGGCTACGGCCCCCCAGAGGCGCAGTGGAAACGACGTCAGCTGTGCATCGGGGGCGCTCGACCTGGTTAGCTGCGTGTCTTCTACGCAGGCGGGGACCACCGAGAGTGGTAAAGACATTCGCGCCGCTGGAGCAGACTGCGGGGGGCCACATCATTTCACGAAAGGATATGCGACACCGGGGCTGCCATCATGCGTATGGCAATGATTGCGAGCGGATTAGGAGCACTCGTCATGAACTCACATGAACTGAAAACATACGTGAATTCCTTCATACACCTCCTCCATTGTGATTCTCTTTCTACCGGTGCTCTGCCACCAGCATGGCCTTCAGCAGCAAGGTAACAGCTGGCGACTCGTTTTTGGGTGCACTACGCCAGTGTGATCTGATCTTAAATCTCTTTCTCAGTTTTCTGAAACTTTCTCACGTCGGGCTGGGTCACGCCGGGGGTTGGAAAACGCGTCCAGAGTACGAACAGAAGCTGTCTCCGGGCTGCTGTATCTGTTCACGGCGTTCTTTCTCTACCCACCGCTGTTGCACATAGTTCATGGACTGCTCAGGTGGGGAATTTTCGAAAGCCGTACAGTCCAGATATCTCGAATATGTAGTCACTTTAGTCGGGCGTGCGTGTACAAGCCCCTAAAACTGACTTTCGTACTTTTCTGCCCACTGGCTTTCTGGTCAGTCTCCTCCACAAGACGTCAGTTGTATCGTCTGCTCTGTAAGGCTTTCCTTGTTTCTCAGGGCGAGCGTTTTCATGGAAGTGTGGCACTTATTTTTCTCGTTTGATGTGCAGCACCAGCAAAAGACGCAGAAGCTGGTTTGCTTTACACTTCCTGGCGTGCGCTTGAACTTCTTTGTACTCGGTTCCCAAGGTTGTGCGCGGCTGTCGGCCGTATGTGGGGTGTTGGATCACGAAATTTTGTTACGGGTCAGGCATGAGGGTGTGGTGAAAGCGCTGCGTACTTCGTGTTGTACACGCACCTTAAAGCGCGAGCCTATTTCTGCTTCTGTATCAGCATGAGAATGTCTGCTCTCTGAAGCTTGTCGAGCATTCGCATACCTTGTCCTTATTCTTTTTTTTTACAAAGGTTGTAGATTTTGGTCATGTCTCCTTTCACCTCCGGGAATCACCTCGAATCGCCGCTGTCACTCTTGCAAGCTTGTGAGAAAATTTCTCGGCTCGTGCGTGTACTGCCCCAAGTTAGTCCTGGATGGCTCTCAGAGTACAACACGCCGCTTCTGATTACGGTGGAGACACGTCAAAACTTCGGAGGAACGTACTGCAGTCTTGTCACCACGCAACACCCGAGTGCGTCGTTCCGGGGCCATCCACAGACTTCAATACGCTAACCCGCATCAGAACAGTCTCTCTGAACGCGAGACAAGTTTATATTCCATCTATAGTTCATACGAAGTCGTAAGAGCTGTATGTTCGATATGTCTTCCTGAACGTGATGTAGAATTTTTGCAATTTGACTTTTTACTTCCGTGAGCTGAAAACAAGAAAACGCTATCGAACCACTGCAGGGGTAGGGAAGCCCTTGTCTGGGGCACGAGTGTGAGGTGGGCAAACAGTTGAGAATGCGGTGCCGGAATAACGAGACTGGAATTGGCAGGGTACGAAGGGGAGACATTCCGTAGGGGCTTTAGGTCTACCTCCAGAAAGGCGCGACTCTTCACGAGGCTGTCAGCGCCGCCGGGTGCGCCCGCTGACCCTTGGTTAGAAAAGGTCTAGACGACGGGGGCTGCTACGCGGTGTGCGCCAGAGGAATGGGCAGTGCAGAGAGCTGGGAGCCAGTGCAGGCCCAGTGGAAGCTGGAAAGGCCGCACGGCTGCGTGATTTCAGAGTAGCCAGGAGCGACGACGAAACCCCGGCTATTTTTGCTAGCGCCGGTCAAGCGGACGCATAGGAGATCACTGTTGGTTTCTTTGGCGATACTGGAGCGGGGCAAGCGGCACAACTCGCTAAGTAGCCCAGCGTAGTGGGCTTTTTATGTCTGGACCTCGCTCACTGAGGCAGGGCTGTTCCGTAAAAAAACGGTGCCTGGGGTTTTCTAGACTGTGTACTTGATACACTCTCGGTATAGCGTCTGTGCACAGCTAAGGTAACTCCGGTGTTTAGATGGAGGTTATCCTTTCGTCTTTAGTACCGTCCCCACCAAAACCCAAACCCCTTCGGCCTTAGTCGGGATCCACTATGGCGTGCATTCGGACGATCGGAGATGCTCGAGTGTGAATCCAGGTCACTTGGCCCGGGTCATTTGCCAGTGTACAGTTTGTAGAATAGTTTTGCTTTGTGGCGCCGGACACGACATCCGAGGCAGCTGCGAAGAACCGTAAGCCAGCCAGAGGCTTTCTGTTTCTTTCATCCACAGGAAGCCGAGCGTCCGGACCTTCCAAAGAAAGCCGTGTCTGCACGGTGAGGAAGGAACTGGAGTGAGTATGGCATGCTCCGGTAGTACGTACAGATACTGGACACCGTACACAAGAAGCCAGTCCCCGTTTCCGTTGTCCAGCCCGGTTTCGCAGCGGGAGGCCTCATCGGCTGCCGTGAGTCGACGGACTTGTCTTGAGCGCGATAGGAGCAGCCGCTTAGCTGCTCCGTCACGAGAAAGGGGAGGCGTGGCGGTGCTTCGGTGTTCTTCCGGGCTAGAGACCGGTTCGAAAGAAGCCGGACCTCTTGAAGGCGTTCCTTAGCGTCTGGTCCCGTGGTGGCCCTGGCTTCACTGATGACGTTTGGTCCGACTGGCATCAACTGCTTGCCAGGCTGTTTCCTCAGCTCATTTGATGCGAGGCGTGACCCGACCTGCGCAGCGCTGGCTTTGCTTCCCACGGAACGTTCGTTAGGCACTTTCTGTGGCTGGTCTATTCTGGGGGAGAAGACAGAAGATCACTTTTCTTTGCTGTCGATCCGCCACCGGGCGGCCTTGAGGTTCAGATCGCGGACTGGAAGGGCTTTCCGGTCCGGCATAAGGAGAAAAGTGGTGTGCCCGAAAATCGCGGATAATCTCCGAGTCCACCACGGCACCCTGAGAGGAAACGAGCCAACACAATGTCACAACAGAAGCACGAGGGAAGATCCCCCCGCCTTCGGGTCCTTCCGGTTCCCCGGGCGTGTTGGGGCGGTGTCACACCTCATGCTGCCACCAGCGACAACGAGGCCACTGCTCAGGTGGACAGGTTTGATCCTGTGTTAAGTCTTTACTTGTCAAAGAATGCTATCAGTGTGGTGCCAACAACCTCTACACCAGGCCGTGACAAATATCCTTGCCGCGCCGCGTGGCGTTGGCTGCTTTCCCTCGTACATGCAGCACCAGCGTACGGTGCCTTGCAGAAGGGCCGAACGGTGAGGGGCAACGAAGGAGCTCTGTTTCGTGTTGGGGCGGCCGCTTAAAGCATGGTGGGTGCGAGATCCACGTCGGCAGCTGCGCGAAAGGCGCACGTTCGTTTCACGTTGCGGCTTGCACTGACCTGTTAGGAAAAATCAAGAATTCTCGCGAGTTGGTTCGTTCATAGGTCACTTGACCGACCCCGTCCCCAACAGGAGCGGTGACTTTGTTTGCAAACACGGCAACCATGGAAGTCCGGTCACTGGAGTTTGGCCTCGAGAACGTGGCCTCTCTAGGGATGACGCTTAGCCCGTATGAGAAAATGGCACTCGGTGTAGGTCTGGTGAAGCTTAGGAAGAAAGAACAAATACAAGGAGAGATCTTTTTTTGGGGCAAGCTGCTCGGGCAGGAGAGTGACTACTATCTCAGCTACGTTATTCGGGAAGACATCAGCGAGAGCTACCCTCTGAAGAAATTTTTTTACAGGTAATCGCAGCAGGCGGTCTCGTCGTCATACTTCCTTGGTGATGCGGTAGGTAAGGGGCGAGCGTCACGGGAAGATCGCCTACATTTGCGGAGACCGTAGCAACGGAACTGTAGCGCCTCGATGGGGTACGTCCCCATTACAAACCGACTCTAGGCTTGCTCTCTCTCTGATGTTTAGGTGCTCTGTCTCTCCAGCAGAGATGGTAGTTCAGAAGTGATCACATAGCCGGTATTTGTGCTCAGCTGTTTTTCAGAGTTCGTGGAGGACTCCACGACACGAAACAGCTGGCCTGCACCTCAGGGCTCCACGAAGTTTCTGTCGGATGAGCTGACGCGTCGCCGCGAACTGGGTTCATTGGGGTGTTGTAACTGCCTAGTTGGCACCGGCTAAAAAAAGAAGTACATACTTTTCAAGGGCTTTGTGGCCCGCTTTTGTATCCAGCACAACTGCGTCTGATTTTCGTGAGCTTCCCGTTTTGACGGACGAACAGCACCAAGCTCTTGCCTCGTGCGGGAGTCCGTTTCTCACCGGAACGCCAGAACGCGTTTTGGACCTCAAACGGGACAGCGGTACGGACATCACTCACCGCTAGCTGTGCAACACACACGGACGCAAGCCCGCCTGCCTCGCCAGTCGACAGGGAACAACGCCCCAGCTACGCCCTTCAAAACTTCTAGCCGGACACTCGCTCTCGTCTGGCCCTTTTTTCGCCCCTAGCATTGCTGGATGGATTGTATGGACACGTGTGGTGGCTCCGCTGTGGTGAGACACTGACCACTTCTTGCTCGCTTCGACAGAACTGTAGCGCTTCCGTGTACTCAACGACCGCCCAGCATGTGGGACTGGATGCTGTACAGCGCGGACGCCACCCGAAGGCGGCGAAGCCAATGAAGATGAAGAGGTCCCGAGCGAGGACAGTAAGCCGCGTCAGCCACATCTCTGCTAGCCCGCGGTTTGCGTATCTGAGCGGAAGAGTTGCCGCAGAGTTCCCGAGCGCGTGAAGGTGCGGCTGCCGCGTGGATGACACGCCGTTACACGGACGATGCGGCTCCTTCGTTCCCCCCCCAGTCAACAATTCAGTTGGGCGAGCAGGGCGCCTGACTAACGAGCTCCGGCTGATGCGCGGACCTGCGTGCAGGCCCAGTCCAGATCTCGCAGGAACTACGAGAAATGCATGCTCTGAGTTACCTCGTCGGGAAGATCGATTCAGCGACTGCTGTGGTGCCTCGAGGAGCATTCCGGCTCAGACACCACAATCACGTTGCCCCAGCTCCGGAGTTTGAAGGTAAACAGCAAGGTGCCGCCTGCGGTGTGACCCCTTCAAGGGCTGCAGACCAGCTTTGACTACTTCCAGGCTGCCGGCATGAAAGGGCTCGGAACTCAATTTTGTGTTCCATTCGAGTTGGATCGAAGCACTGAGTTTCCTGTGCGTCATGTCTCTCCAGGCTTCGGTTTTGCGCGCTCCCAGCGGCTCTCGTCCTGGGTTCATTTCCGTCCTGCAGAAAACCGTAGGCCTGACTCTCATTTGTTTTGACCCCAGCCACGTATTTCACGTAGTCACTGGGCATGGCTGTTCCACTTTCAGTCTCCAGTACGGCGCTGTATGACCCCGTAAGCCCTACGGGTTTTCCTTTGCGTTTGCATTCGAGGTTCGGATTATCAGCACCATTACTTCGGCTGAGATGTTGCGATGCTGTTTTGTCGCAGTAGAGGCTCTCAGATCGGTTGTTTCAAAAGACTACCAGGTTAGAAATGGCGTCCTGGAACATGGTATCGAAACAGAAGCACTCACGAACGCAGCCGGCGGTTTGGCACTCCAGTTTAGTCGCAGGGTTCACTCCTGGCCGCTTCCTGTGTGCAGTTACGCCGAAGCTTAGACACGTCACGTCTCTTTGCAGGGCTGGCGCCGGAGGCGTGGGACAGAGGACACCCTTCCGTTAGTTGCAGTTCTACTGTGACTCGTAGTCGCTTGTCTCCTTCTCTGTTCGATGTGCAGTTCCATGCTGACTTTCTCGAGACGCTCGAGAGCGACGTCCCCAGAGGTAGGAGGTTGCAGGACATCCGAAGGGCGGGTGAAGTTCTAGTGCCTTCCAAAGAGGGCCCGTACTGCCCGGGCAGCAATCCGCTACCCTGGTGCCCGTCTACTTATGCGCAGGGTGCTGGTTAATCCGATATGACGCTTCGTCCTGCGCGGTTACGCTGCGGAGTCTCTTATGGCCAGGTGAGCTAGTGGGGCACCGGACTGTACGCTGCTCGCTCTCTGCTATAGCGCCCACCTCGGCAGGAAAGTAGCTCGAGGCGGGTGCAATAGCGACCACAAGGACCGGGTCAAAGTCCGACCTTACCGAGTTTGAATTTGGCGTGGCTCAAGTTTGTGCCGCTGGCCCCCCAGGTTACATCGCTTACCACATCTTGAATACAAAGTTCTTCGGAAGCGTGTACATCGGCAATGGAGAACCAAACGGTGACCTGCCCTTCTTGCTGCCTTGAATCCGTGTACGCATCCCTGCTGCCTGTCTGCTGCTGGCCGATAAGAGCTCACGGGAAAGCCCTGTGCTCTCATCGTCTTCGAGGCAGGAAAACCTGCGGACGGCCTTCCCGGCACAGATGCCTTCTAATGCAGCAGTGCCTGACTGTTCTTTGATCGGTGTCAGAGGCTGTCGGCTACTGGTGGGGTCTGAGTGCTCTCAAAAGAGACAGCTCCGGCGTCCCAATCCGCCACCAGGGAAAGTGGCCTGGCCGACCACGTCCCCGCATACGGGAGCCGAAGCTAGAGCACGATTACTTTCATCCATTTTCCGGCGGTGCTCTGTGGGACCGCGGGATACCCTCAACCGCCCTAGAGAAGTGCGGCGTCAGCGTGGGAGGCCGCGATAGCTACACACGTGAGCGTACGGGTATACCCCTACTTGCTTGGGGAGGAGGCTGTGATGATTCCGCATTGTACTGCCTCTCGGATTTAGAGCGGGTATCTGGAAAGCGCCGGCAAGCCCTGAAAACAGGCTTGTCATTCTGGGCCACTGCCCCAAAAGAGTAGGTTTAGTCAGTTCTCTGTCCCGCATCCTGCATAGGTAGCCATGCTCCTGCTGTCGGCCCCGCCTCGCGAAGTGATTCTTCGGCCACTCAGAAGGAACGGATGCTTTTCTCCTTCTTGGGGAAATCTCCTGGAACTTAGGTGTGCTCCCGCGACTGATGGAGAAAACTGGTGTTCTTTCGCCGATATGGGAGGTCTTGATCAATAGTACCTCCAGCACGAAACTTCGTCCTGCACACTGCTACTTACTGAAAGGCCCAGCATTTGAGCCGCTTTTGCAGCCATTCCTTCCCTCTCCAGCAAAAACCTGGTTTGCTTACTGCGAGCCTTGCGCAGCTCTAGCTAACTAGGTGGGTGAGCCTAGGTACCGGTAGATACCCCGAAAAGCTTGACTATGTGACATCTTGACATTAGGCCGAAGCGACCGGAGATCGGCAGGAAAGCGCAGCAGCTGAAGAGAAAAGTGCTGCTGTCACGCACGCCGGGGTTTTCCGCGACTTCGGTAACAGGCCCGGGATAACGCCTCTGACCAGCTGGATACCCTCCCTGTATTACTGCTAAGCATTTACTCACAAAGCTGTAATGAAGGCAGCTTCGGCACCACCCCCTGAGTTTCCTTGTTCACATCGGCCGGTGGCTCACTACCGTCCATGTCCGCAACCGAATGCAGGTGGGACAGAGCTCGCTGCCTTGGCGGCTACTCTGCGAATCCGACGGATGAGAGTTTACAGTTTGTGTGGAATCTACCCGTACAGAGTTTGAAGTGAACAACACTGGTGTATGCGCCTCCAGATATGCACAATAAAAAAAATGTACTAAAGGCTTCTTACCGGATGGACTGAGACACTACGAAGCAGCTACTCTGCTACCACCTCGCACACTGCGGCGACCGACAGCCCCAGAGACCGCGGCGCCGCACCGCTGTCACAAACTGAGGTCTGTCCTAGTGCAGGCGGCAGTAGAAAACGCCTTCGGGGATGAGGGGAAACAGCCTGTAGTAATTCTGGACAAAGGACCGAAAAGCCGGCACAGAAGTGACGGGAACGCCACACCGCATCGCGGCCGGGGACTGCTCGAGACACAGAAGGGAGAGAGCTACTCCCTGATTGGCTAGCCAGCCAAGCAGCACTGGGTCACCGTACGTCCTTAGAAGCATACCCTTCGCAGAAACTGCTAACGAGCCCAATAATATTGGGCACCTCGAGGCCTCCGCAGCAAAGATATTTCTGCTCTAGCACACTGAAAAATAGAACACAGCGCTCTTGCGGTGCTAGGGACCTGGAAGATGAATCATTTTCCCGCGTGCAGAACGAGAAGACATCTCACCACATACAGCGTCACACCGGCCTGTCAAGCCGCCACGATTGAAAGCGCATGCAGCCCCTCGATCGGTACCATCCCGAGGCCTCAGAGAGCTGACGCTTGACATTCAGAGGCAGAGCTTGCATTGACTCCGCGGTCCGAATATCAGCCCACTTTCATCTGTCGGCCAAGCCCGTTTTTACTTCACAGGAAAGCTTGAACCATAAGCCTAACCTCACAGTCTTTACCATGTCTTTCTCCCGTCAACGTCCCCAGTTTCATCTCCCTGGTGTGGAGCTGGAGCCTCGTAAATTACCGGTTCAGAATGTTTGTTCGCGACGCCGCCGGGTTGCCGGTTATCTCGCTACGCTGGTTCTGGCTACTGGGCTCCTGATGGTTGCTGCCACTTCTACTTCACCTTCCACTGGTGCAGACAGGAGTCTACTCGAGACGGACCCACTGCCAGCCGGCACCACCGATGGACTTACGCGCGGGACAGAAGAGCTGGGCACGGTGTTTGAGGACTCTGAAGGCGAAGTAGTGCAGGAGACCTCTGTGAGAGCAAGCCGCAAGCCCACGCGGAGAGTTGCAAGGAGGCGGAGAGGGTGAGTCAAACACAACGCTTGTCCGGAACAGAAGACTTTCTCGCGGGTAGAGAAGACACATCGTGCAAGCAGTGCGGCGAGGTCTGTCTCGCTGAAGTTGAGACGCTAGTGGTTAGTTTCGTTGTCTGGGGGTTGGGATCGTACTAACTCAGTCTGGTGTCTCAGATATGTGTGACAGCACACTGTGGACCCCTGCTGGCCCTCCATCGAGACCCGAGCCAGTGCTGGAGCTACCACAGCAGTCCTTACCCGATAAGTAAGGAGAGTACAGCGGAAGTGGGTGCGCCCGTTCACATTCACCTGTCGAAGTGTCGGGAGGCGGTGCTTGTACAGTATACACCGTCAGCCTTGTCACGGAGAAAGGGCTCGACTGGCGAGCGTCCTTTCTGTCGCGGAGCCTGTACTGGTCACTGGAGTAGTGCTACGGTCGCACTTCCTCGGGCCAAGCACGAAGGGCTGAGTTTTCTAACCCTCTGGTGTGCGCGCAGCCTCTACGGACTTGCAGCTCTTCTTCTTGTCACCCTCGCAGCCGCTGCTCCATACTTGAGAAAATCTGAAGCTCGTCAAGAAGAAAGGAAATCTGAAGCTCGTCAAGAAGAAGTCTTGGCTTCGAGTCCAAGCCTGTCACCCAGTGCAATCCTGCCACCCAGTCCAGGTAGGCTCGCCCTGTATCCTCTATCGGCCGTTGTCTCGCCGAGGGACCAAGAGCCCGTTCTTCTTTTGCCCATCCACGGCTTTCCATCGTCCTTCGCGATTTTTCCCTCTTCCGCGCTGTGTTTCAGAGCCGGCGACCACTAGGAGTCGGTAAGGGCGGACACATTTCTACAACTGTGGCTGCGGGTCTAGCAGGACCGGCCAGCGGTACGGCTTCTGTCGCGGGCATGTCCTTGTAAAGCGTGACTGGACGCGCGCCGCCGGTTGTGACAGATATACCGGGACTCCAGAAATGGGCTGAGGTTATTTGTTTTCTTTTTTTTTCTTCTGACTGCGTCACGTCAGACTGCTGGTGAGCTCTTGGTTGTCTTCACGAACGGCGCTGCTGCTGATCAGTCCTCGTCAGCATCTCGAACCCGTGGTCTTAAGCGAGAGCGGGTGTTACGCGCGGCGTCTGGACCACTCGGGCATTCATGATATGAACGGCCGGATCGGGCCGAGAGCCCAGTCCATGCTGCCTATGTTCGCCCCTACAGGGCAGACGGCGAGCTGCCAAGAGTCAAGACCACTTTCCGGGATAGTTCTACTACTCCGCTGCCACGGTAGAGAATCCTCATCTGTGTACGAATGGTGCGACGCGAGACTGTATATGGCTTACGTACACAGGTACACATACTCGCACCGTCTACGGATTTAGCTCGTGAGTTTGCACTTGTTACCGTGAGCCAAATGAGTCGTCTGGCCCCCTTGTGGCGTACAAGAAAGCGAAGCACAGTGAATTCCTGTTGCGGGGCGGCTCTCTGCGCTGTGCAGCAGGTGCAGAAGATCCATGAAGGGGGGGTGCCCGAAGTAGAAATGTGAGGGCAATGTGAGCGTCCTCGTCCTCATTGCAGATGTTGTCTTTTCTGTCTTCACGGGAAACTGTAAGTATGTTGGCCTGGCGGCTGCAGCAGCACTGTTCGTCGTCGGGATGCAGGTACGACAAATGACGGATGATGGGCTACGTTTCCTCAGGAAGTCACCCGTCCGGAATTCTGGCCGACAGTTCTGCATTGTTGGATGCCTGGATTTTTGATTCTCTTTATGCAGGTATCTGTTGTTACATACCTACCTTTCTTGCAGACGAACAGCAGAGTAAGGTCTTTACTACCCAGCGTGGCATTCTTGAGAGAAGAGTCCGGCTGGGTTGCGCAGTTTCCTCGACGAAGCGTCTGCCTGTGTGGAGATAGGTGGTTCCTCCGACCGGTGATGAAGTCACGGTAGTACGCCGTGACTTCATCACCGTACTCTGCTCATTCCGGTAGGACTTTTCGTCTTCTCGCCTCGCAGCTGGAGACGAAGACACGGTGTGCAGCAATGCGGCTGTCAGGGGCGTGCATCTCTGTCAATGCACGCAACAGTTAGGCTCCGGCCCCTGCAGTTTCGTGGACGAAACGTTTGTCTCAGGGGGGACCAGCTGGGGGTAGGTGGTCCGTGCCACGATCGGTACTAAAGTTACGACGGTACTCCGTATACTCTGCTGATGCCGGTGGTGCTCATCTGTCTTACACCTTGCGGCTCGACACCGCAGTACATTGTGTGGCGCTGCACTTGTCAGGGGCGTGCGACACTATTAACGTACTGCCATGTCAGGTGACGGTTCCTATGTCGGCTGTTCCGTCTTACTCCTCGACCGTCTCAACGCATGAAGAATAGATGTGGGGGCCGGTAGTAATTTCTCGTGAGCCCGACTGTCTGGCTTCAGATCTTGATATATCACTCTCCACTGTGACAGCAAAGTCAAGCGAACAAAGAGTGAGCAGTGTGGGCTCTCTGTCTTCGTCGTGACCCGGGCTCGATTCATTTGCCTGCTCATTGTGGTAGCTGCTCTGGTACCTTCCGGACTTCTGTAGTAACGCGATGAGGACAGCTCACCCGAGCCCTCCTTGAGTGCCGAGAAGCTTTCTGTCTCTTGCTCGGCAGCACGTGTCCGGGCCGGGACTTTTGTTGACGAGACCGTTCAGCCACATTCTTCCTGGCCAGGAATCGATGGGTGCTCAAGAAGATAAGTCCAGCTGTGTGCGCGACCTTCGTCTGGAGTCCTTTGCCGCTGGTCGTCGTAGCATTCACTGTTGACTGCTGCCATATGCGCGTTTAAAGAATGCCGTGCAGGTGGTGTAAGTTTCTTTTTTCCTTTTTCACTCTGCTGCGCCGAGTGTGTGCTCGTAGCAGTCTCGCTGGAAGCGTGTGTATCCGTGAGAAGGAAGACAGTTGCTATGTGAGGAGTGAGAAGTGCAGTCCCTCCACCTATCAAAGTATTTGGTGGCCGTTTCGTGCTGCCTGCCCTAGCAGAATTGAGTCTTGGGGCAGAGGGCGCGGTGGCCTCTGACGCTTTTTGCAGTTCTGGGCGGTATTTCTTCTGAAGGTTACACTTGCGAAGAAGACGGGTGTCTCGGTTCGGGGCTACAGCCCGAGGATCGAGGAAAGTGCTTGTGCTTCTTGCGGGTCCCGGCGCGTCCAATTCCCTCCGCCCCCGACCGTTGGCTAAACAGCAGCTTTCACTGTGGGCCAGTAGGGGGAGGCGCTTTTTCCCGTACAACAAGCGTTGCCGCATTTTCCCTCCCAGCGGTCACACGCCAACCGCAGGACTAGGCGGTCTAGTGTTCCGGTGCGCCCGTACCGGCTGCGGAGACCCGATGCACGAGCGACGAGGCTTGCTTGCATCTGCCGTCCTGTGCGTCCACCCCCGTCTACTTTTTCTCCAATACACGGAACTCCTCCAAAGAAGTACTTCCTGGAAAGAGGCTGAATGCATGAGCACGTGACGATAGTGGCTGTTCTTCGGAGGATCCTGCTCGGCAGCGACTGCTGACCGCATGGGGATGTACGCATGCTGTGATAGGGAGCGTCCCGGGTTTTCCAGGTTTTCCTGGCTGCGCTTCTCTACACGTGTTTGGGCAGCACTTGGCTCCTATGGCTAGAGAGCTGTCATAAATACACGGCCCTGCGTACCAGATCGCCGCTTGTGGACTTAAGCGGGACAGAGACGATGTTGTGATGAACTCTTCCCTGACCCTCCCGGCAGTCTTCTCCGTGCATCGTACGAATGTAAAGGGGGCTTCGAGTCCCTCCGTTTGCCGTGCTGATCGCTGGCTTTGTGGCAGATCTGGTCACTCTGCAGACCGTTTCGCCGGTAAGAAGTTGCACGGTCGCCTGCGCGACTCAGATTGAATGGAAGTTTCTTCGCAACTTTTTCAGCATTGTTTCCACCCTCGCTGGTCGGCCCTCAAAACCGTGGCTGCCCACACGCGACGCAGCCGCCAGAAGACCAGTGCCAGGAATCTTACAATTGCGTCGAGCAATTGTATCGTGGCGTTTGCCATTTGTCCCATCCGCCCCGCACCCCGCTTGTGCTACTGCCCCCGCGTCGGCTGGAAAGCGTCCGCTGCGCGGAGGTGCCCGTTTTATACAGTATCGCTAGTTAGGGGCGCTGTCAGCTGACCGGAGGCATGGGTCATTGCCGTCTGACAAATGGCTGGGCTTTTCGTCCCTACCTGAGGAGTGCCGTCTTGTGGAGAAACTACAGACTCGTCGAGCGTCTCCTTGGCGCCGCCTGCGGTGGTGCAGGCGGGCTCGGGAGCAGAAATGCGGGCTGTCGTGCTTAGAGTGATGCCTTTCGTGAGAACGCTTGTCACAAACATTCTAGGGAGGCTGTCCACACAACTTTGGTATGCAAGAGACTCGTATCCTCGACGGTGTACACACGTGTGTGTGGGTGTGCATTGAAGAGCTTCTCACCCCGTGGCTTTCGAGGGTCATGCTGTGTGGCATCAGTTACTTCTGGTTCAGTCGGACAGGTGAGCGTAGGGCGGCGGCGGTGGTGGTGCGTACTGCAGCGCGCAGCCTCGTATGTCGGGCAAGTGACAGTTGAAGTAGTGATGTCAGCGCGGACGAATCAGCAGGGGTAAAGAGGATAACGCTCCGATGCATTTGTGAGATTTCTTCGTAGCAATCCACTTGCGAGACCAAATGTTTACATCTTAGCTAGCAGTACACACTGGGATGCCATAGTCCCCGGCGACCCGAAGTTGAACTGGATGCAGCTTTTGTGTCACGGTCTCTTTGTTTTGTCGCCCTTGGGACTGTTGGGTACGTGACGCTTTGTAGCATACGTCGACTACCAATGATCTTATTCCGCGCTCTGACAAGCACATTCGGCAAGTGTTGAAGCGCGTGAGAGAGACTGGGCGAAGTGCCAGTCATGTCAAAATTCGCCGTTCCGAAAATCTGTGTCGGTGAAGTGCGGCAATGTTCGCGCGCGGAGAGGAGAGCGCGGACACAAGGACGGAGTATCTGTAGTTTTCAGCGCCAGGAAACGATGAAGAGTGCATTTCCAGGTAACGACGAAGACTGCGTGTTCGTCTGAGAGTCGGGGACTGTACAGTGTTTTCCGTTAGCGAGCCTGCTTTATGTCAGTCTCTCGGCTTCCTCCGTATAGGGTCCGGGAAAACCGCCGAGTACACGAGCGTCAGCAGGGCGATGCTGGGACGGTTTCTGCAGGCGGGTACAAGGGAGGGGAATAGAAGTGTTACAGCCGTACACCCTCCCGCAGTTGCGATTCGTCCGCGGGAGAAAGGCGGCGGACCGTCCAGCGCGGGGCGGACAAAATGTGAATCGGGCACATGGCGTGTGGAGGGCCGTGAGCCCGACAGGTTTGGGACTTCTGGCTGGGTTCCTCTCGGTGGCAAGGGTCGGAGTCAGGATTGCCTCGTCGAAGTCCTCGAATGTTCCAGAATCGTCAGCAAGGGAGGAGACTGATGTACTGCGCCCAGGACTGCAGAGGCGGTGGCGAGGGCTTTCTGTGACCCATGTAGGCGTCCCGAAAGCACTTAGAGGTCGATGAGCTTCTTTGTTTTCCCAGCTGCACAATGCCGCCAGTGTCGGCGGGCAGGGTAACTGCGCGTGACTTTCGCGGTATGTGTCCCGGTGGCGAGTCAAGCACGAAGAACGTCGTTTCTCGTTGTGTATCGGAATGTTTAGATGTAGCCGTTGTTGCGCGCATGGGATTGCGTGTCCTTGGGGTGGATTAAGGAGGAAGTGAGTGTGTGTTACGGCGTCTCTCTCAGTAACAGCGTTGTTCTGTCAGTCCCCTGGAGATTTTCTGTATGTGCCTCCGACTGGATGAGGTTTGCCCCGGGCCGCAAGTACGAAGCTGCCTAGCTGGCAAGGCAGAAGGCCTTGTCCCTGTTAGGCATAACCTAGGCGTGCCATAATTCTGTGCTCCACGCTCTTGAAGAGCTGTGGTTACGTATCAGAGGTGTAATCGTGAGAAGCCCAACTGGGCTTTTGACAGCACGCATTCCCGTCGGTTGTTGCTGAGATCGACCTGACTGCACCGTTTGCCCAGCGTTCCTACTGTCTGTTCCCCGGGCGTGGTCGTCTTGACACTCGTGGTGGTGGCCTGGGAGAGTTTACCCGGGTCGGCGAGGGGGTGGGTGAGGAAATGGTGATTTGACATACACGGCTACCAGCAAGCCACTTAGGAGACGATGCCTGGTCTCAGCATCGCGACCGCACCTGCTATCGTACTTTGACCGCCGAGCACCGCAATGTAGTGACCTATGTGCGCAACGTCTGTGATGGGACCACGCTACCAGTATTGGCAAGA
>NW_027153808.1:0-553 GCF_002600585.1 Cystoisospora suis
TTGCGCTAGGTTTCAGCTCCATACGAGCGAAACTCGCAGCGCTATTTGCATGTCCATGTTTGAGCTGAGTGTGTATGCATAGTGGAATTCTACATGTGTGGCTGTGGGGCTCACAGGGGAAATGGGAGCGTACAAGTAGCACAGCCAGATAGAGGGAGAGAAGAGGTACCTAGAAGTACCCAAGTTAGCCCCGTAACCCTCTAGGTTATAGAGATATCGATTAGCGTAAATTGAAGTAGAATAGTGCAAGGCCGCGCAAAGTCGCCAGGCGCGACAGCGGACCAATAGTAAAACGGAAAATAGCGGATCTCGGCGAGTAGAGCACCTCAGAGCGAGATCTTTGGTGCGATAGGCTCTAAATTGTAAAATAGGAGTTTTTATAACCCCGCATTAGGACGGGAAGACAATCGTAGCAGAAATCGCAAACCGGCCTGAACCCCCAGCGCGTTGCACGACTAGCGCGCTGGCCCACGCTAGCACAATGGCCCAGGAAGGCCGGAAGATAGGTAAAAGCGGCTCCTAGAGGAGCCTAATGGAAGCAAATGAAAAGGAA
>NW_027153809.1:0-645 GCF_002600585.1 Cystoisospora suis
GCCCCTGGACTACCCGGCTCTGCCTTGCCTCTCGGCGTTGCTGCTGGGGTTTGCGCTGGGCGGGTCCGGCTCATTGGGACTACCCGTGGTGTCATTCCGGGTCAGTGACTGGGAGTCCTCGTGGCGCTCCGGCACTTCGAGGATCTTCCCGCACGGCCACGTGTGACCAACCACCGGGCGTCCGCGTTGTTGCTCGGTGCGCCCATACCCGCTTCGTTGTCTGGTAACATCCACCTGTCGTTTGAGTTCTTTGCGGCCGCCGGAGCTCTTACGGACTTCTGCTTCAGAATTGGAGTCGTCACGGCGCATTTGTGACTGGGGGCTGCTCCAGTTGGCTTTCGGCAGATAAAAATCAGTGAAGCGGGGGTCCGGGGTAATCTCGGGAGTCAGAATCGATGGGGAAAACCTCTGAGTAGACGATGGCTGAGGCGCCGGGTGACGCGTGTCTGCAAATCCAACACGTCGTAGAAAGACCCACCCAGATGCGAGGCTAGGACTCGATGGGGCAGGCTGTACCTGGCCGCCAGCTTTGATGAACCTCTTTCCCTGTCTGGTCCTGTCAATCGAACCAGCGCCAAGTCTCCCGGCCGGAGTCCGCTTGGCTGCCTGTCCACCATTTTGTAATTTATCCTCTCGTTCAGTCGT
>NW_027153809.1:1058-1440 GCF_002600585.1 Cystoisospora suis
GGAGAAATGATCAATCATCACTACCACATAGGAATTGCCATTTTTAGTCCGGATGAGCGGCCCATACGCATCAATTGCCCATGTATGGAATAGTCCTGGCTTTGGCAGCCTCGGACTTAACTCTGGTACCAGGTGCTGTCTGTAATCCTCCGGCTTCCTTCGTGCGCAAGACAGACATCCCTGTACCAAACGGGCGATGTCGTCCCGCATGGCAGGCCATGTGTATCTGCGCCGTAGCTGAGAATACATTCTGTCTGCGCCTAAGTGCGCCCCTAGCGGTCCTGAATGATACACGTACACGAGGCTGCCACGTAGTGCTTTCGGTACAAATATTCTGAGTGTTCAGTTCTCGCCTTTCCTGTACAGAATACCGTCGTGATTC
>NW_027153809.1:1768-1982 GCF_002600585.1 Cystoisospora suis
GTCCGATCGCACGATGCACTGCCCGCCTAGAATGTATTCACGACGAGGCTGTATATAACTGCCATTGCCTCCGATTCTGTTGCTGACCACTTTCTTTCCGCAGAGGTGAACAGTCGGCTAGCATATGCAATCACGCGTGGTGCCGGTTCATGCGGTAACTGTTGTTGGAGTACGGCACCCCATCCTACGGCCGAAGCGTCGCAGTCGATTATGT
>NW_027153809.1:2039-2601 GCF_002600585.1 Cystoisospora suis
AGTAGGTCCTTTAGCTTGAGAAACGCTTCATCGCAGGCGGCGTTCCACTTGAAGGGCTGGCTTGTGATTAGGGCATAAAGTGGTGCCGTTATTTGGGAAAATCCTTTCATAAATCTTCTGCAATATCCAGCTAGGCCGAGAAATCGTCGGAGCTCTCGTGGTGTTGCAGGTCGCGGATAGTTGGTAACAGCCATTACCTTCTGCGGGTCCGCCTTTATCCCTTTTTCGTTTACGACATGACCCAAGTAGGTCACCTCTCGTAGCGCCAGCCGGCATTTCTTTGGGTTAAGTTTGACTCCCGCCATTCGAGATCTTTCGAACACTATGCGCAACCGCCTCAAGTGTTCCTCGAATCCTGTAGAGAAGACGACTATGTCATCCAGGTACACTAATGCCATGGTCCACCTTATTTCTCCTAACACCGTGTCCATCAATCGCTGAAAGGCTGCGAGAGCATTGCACAGGCCAAACGGCGTGACATTGAATTCATAGAGACCTACGTGCGTGGGAAATGCAGTCTTCTTATCATTTTGTGCCACGGGTATTTGCCAATACCCAGACG
>NW_027153810.1:0-12692 GCF_002600585.1 Cystoisospora suis
CAATTTCCCACTTTTTTGACATAGAACACACCTCACACGGTGAAGGCACATGGTACACATATCACCCGCCTTACATGTTACACAACTTGACACGTCCTGGACCTGACACGTCGGTCCCTGTTCATGCAACTGCATTCCGATACTGGTTTCTTCATGTCAGTGGCCTCATCCCACTGACGTATCCTTTTCGTGTCATTCCAGCAGCGGAGCAACTTAGCACGAGCAATAATCTCGTCGCTATCGCTGCCTAGTCTTCGCTGCTACACTGAAACTTAGGCGACTGGAAAGGGACTCACGGTACTAAGTCACTTATGCTATATTGCGCGACCAAATTCGAGACCACTAGTCCCCTTTGGTCAGTAATCATAATGAGGTTTGGGCAGTGTCAGTCACTGTATTATACTTTGTCTGTCCGGGGGCACTATGGTGTGTCACTGGATGCAGGGGGGCATACACATAAGAATGTGCCTAGAGCACAATGTGAGCAGAGTGTATCGTAGGGGGAAATCCGGAAGTTACCATAAACCTCTAGGAGGAGTGGAGTCTGAAGGAAGTCACTGTCAGTCCCGAAAAGTCAAGTCGAGAGGGACTACAGTCAAGAAGACTAAGAAAAAACAGCCACGTTAAAGAGAAGTAAAACCAGCGAAAAGCGGTAAGACGCACCAAGAGGAAGAACGATTAAGAGAACTTAGGACTTCACGGGAAACAAAGATTGCCTTCGTCAAAACAGCGGGCAGCCAATTCTCACACCGAAGACACTGTCGATGAGAAGGCCTTTGAAAAACGCATCAGAGTGCTGTCAAATGGGTGAGTCCGAGAAATAGAGGACAGCGGGTAGACCACAGCAGAATCCTGCTGCTTCTTATGCTTGAACGCCGATGCCGATGTGGCAGAGAGTATTTGCCCCGGAGGGCTGAGCCAAGTTGCAGAGTAAAAGCCTTCAAACAAGAAGTGCTCCGACCCTGTTACTCAATCCGGGGAGGGAGAAAAGTGTAGCAGACGGCGACGCAAGCAGCTGTGGCGAAGTCCTTCAAACCAAAAAGCCCAGGCTTCGGCATTCCCAAATATCCCGAACTAGGCGTACACGGCGACCCGACGCACCGCAACCAGTACGCCGCTACTAGGTGTTGAGTGCGGATGACGCCGAAGCGGAAGAGAATGAATCTAAAACCACTCAAGTAACTCGGCTACATTTGATGCGGCTCAAATCCTGCGTAGTTCCAAACGCTCCCCGCACAAATCTTAGGCCAGTGCATTGTTGGCGACGTGGGCGTCCTCTAGTCTTTGGTGGGGTATCTGGTCATGCCACGGCGCGGCCACGATGACTTGCGGCTAACGACTGCCCTCACAGAAGCTCCGGAGTGCAGCTGACGCTACAACTGGCGCTTGCAGCAACGACGGCTTGTGCCGAGAGGAGCCGAGACCGGTGTAAGACTCTAGTAGACGAAAGATGCCAAGAGAAAGCGCAGCACTGGGTCACCCGGAGTCGACATGCGCCGGCATGCAGCCCTCGTGGGGAAACCTTCTAGCAGCGAGAATGACGGAATTTCTAGCCTTCATTGTCGCCATGACTGTTATTTTCTTCTGAACCTGCTTTGTCCGTTGTGCGGTCGCCCGCGAAACCGGAGTAGCCTTATCTCGAGAAACATGGGTCACGGGGAAAGATTCGGGTCTCCAGCCGTTGCACATGGGGGAGAGGAAGCCAACCCAGCCTTGACAGACAACCTCACGAAGAAGGTTACTGGACTCAAAGCGAAAGTAAGATGGGCGTCATATTGTACGCTGCCCGGAACGGTCAGGAGCTTAGCGGAGGGCTCCTGCTCCGCGGAGGCACCCACGACCCTCCACCCGGCAACCGGCGAACAACAGCTCTCGTAGCGAAATGGATAAAGCAGACCTACGTAAACGCGGATCTGCTTCTTCCGTCGCCTGCTGTCTTTTTTCCAGGTCGCCGAACTAGCAAACTCAGTGGCGGGACCCTGGGGAGAGGAAGAGGTTGATGTGGCTATGCTAGACTCAGCGGCATCGAAGGACAACACGGAAGCTAGCAAATGTGTAATGCTGCTCGATGACGTGAAAAACATGTTTATGGCAGAGATAAAGTCGATGGAGCAAGACTTCAAGCTTCAGGTCAACATGCAGAAGAGCGAAAACCTCAGGTTCAAACAGCTGTTAGCTGACGTCAAATCGGAGAAGACCTCAATACACCAGCAGTTGCTGTTTTTCCAACGCCGAGTTGAGAAGTTGGAAACCGAGATTGGCCAGGATTGAAGATAAAAAAATGGTCCACGCGCAGCCTTGTGCTCGAGCTGGACCGGTGCTGCGGTTCCTGCTTGGCTCAGCTGCAGTCCTGAGAGTCCAGTCCTCCGGAGTCGGAGCCTAGAGGAGGATGACTCAGCAGGCTAGCACCCGGTAACACACCGTTCTGTACTTCATGTCAGGCGCCTCTTGAAGAGCCTGGGCGCGCGTCACCGTGTCCACACGCAGAAATTTGTTCCGCATGTGGCGATAGTCCAACCGTGTCCGTCCGGAGACCAGTCTCTATAACCTATCTTCATTGCAGCCGTGGCGTTCTCTGGTCGGCAATCTCGGGATCGTGGAGCGAGGTAAGCCGCATAGAGTCCCGGTTCGGTCCTGAACGTTGGCGTGCCGCAGATACCGAGGGCAAGTTTGAAACGTGTTACCAAACTGCCTGCACGACGGTTCGGAGCTCTCAACCTCAACCCTCGGTTACGGGCCGAAAAAACTCAGTCACGATCGCGCAACCAGTTGCGGTACCCTTCTGTCTCTGTGACGCGAAGAGCAGTACCCACACAGCCAGGGAAGCCGGCGAGCCCGGTGCTCCTAGATTAGTGAATAACGGCGAGTGACTGCTAAGTACTCAGCCGACGAATCTGACCTTGCCATGTAGACTCCGCTGGTGCTGTGGATGCCCATTGCAATCCTGACGTCGCAGAGTTCCTGGAGTTTTTGCCTGCACAAGCCAAGCCCGAGACGTTTAAGTAATTTTTCTTTGCAGCTGAATGCTGCCAGACTTCTCAAGGTGCTGTCGTGGATTGCTAGCAGTTTTTGAACAGGAGCTGCCTCGTTTACCTGCAATAAGGTCCGTAGTCAGAGAAATAGTTCCAGTAGATACACGGGACTCCGGGATGGGTCAATATGAACGTGTATCCCTGCAACTGCGCACGAGACAGGCGAGTCCGGAAAGAAGCACGCGAGTTTGTGGCTCGACTGGATGGATGGTGTTGAGGTGGTTCAACGCAATTGTTCTGTCAGGGTGGCTACACAGTGTGTAGAGCGCCTGTGTCCCCCTGGGCGAATCTTCAGCGTGCCCTGGCGTCCCGGGACGTTTTTCTTTGTTACTGTTTCACGGGGACGCGGCCTCCTGGGGAGGCACACATACTAACAGGCAGCAGTAGCTTCTAGGGGCAGCGAAACAACGCTGCTTCCCATTGACCGCTGTCGTCTGTGGCAGTCCAGTTTGGAGACTGCGAGATGCCTTGCTTACCACAGCGTCCAGGTTCCCGCCTCCAAATGTGCTGCAGTAGTCGAGGTGATCGGTGTCGTGATTTTCTATGAAAGTAACGGCGAGCTGCGGCTCCTGAAGCACGCAGACACCGTAACGCAGCTTCTTTACACCAAGACCGGATATAGAACGGACCCGGGGTGTGTACGTAAGGTTTCTGGTGGCCCCCGGGCGTGCTTTGGCAAAGGATATCTTTGAAAGGTGTGTGCTCTGCTGCAGCCAGACCGTTGGGCCCCGGCGGCAGAACACGTGCAGTTGTCGTCTTCCCTTCCACAGGCACTTGCATGTAGTTGACCACAGGTCGGCCAGCTGCGTGGACCGATCTACAAACAGTTCTGGTTCAGGATTTGGTGTAGACGTCCAAGAGCCCTCCTGTGGCTAGAAACTGTACTACGTGAGGCCTCACGCCGCAGGTGTGCAGACTTTCCCTGGGGCCGTCTCGTACACAGCAAGACTGACCACCTGAAGCATCTCTAAACCTCTAACCACGCAGCGATGCTCTTTTGGCCCGTGCCTCTCAGCCGCGGGGTTGTCAACAAGCGCAGGCTCGCCTGTCTGAGAACGTCAGCACTCATCCGTTGTTGTACCTCCCCGATGAAAAGGGCACAACGCGATCCTTTCGCTACACGGACGGCCACCAGGTACAGATGAGTTGTCCGCGGACAAACGACGCAAAGGAGTCTCAGTGGAGGTCCGGGCGTGACCGGCAGGCTGGACGGCCGCATACTTGAGCCTCGTCCCTCCCACTGTTCAATCGGATACGTCGCGATTTGGCCGTCCCGAGGGCTGCCCTTTTTCAGGATTATAGTCGCCCACGAGGGGGTGCTGCCGACGTAACTACTTGCACACTATTGCAGCTGCATCGCCCCCACAGAAATTCACCTGCACGCGACTTTCGCATATGCTGGTGTACCCCAGGTACCCGCCTGCCTGGTTCGGTCTCCGAGCCAAAGCGAGCCACTGCACAACGGCCAACACAGTTCTTGTGTCTGCAGACAGACTAGAACAACCCATTCAAATTCCGTCGCCTGTTCTCCCTGACGTACCACCCAGCATGGTGCTTGGATAAACTAAGTTTCTCGACTGGATGGAGTATTCCCTTACCACGCCAACGAGACCATTGATATTTCCAGACGCGTTCAGCTCCCTGAAGTCCTGGGACTCCACGCATCTCTTGAGTACGTAATACAAAGCGAAGTCGAAAGCGGCCAGCGCACCTTGCCCAGCTCTGACGTAGTTCACGAGATTCTCAGTGCACCCGTCCCAGTATTCGCCGACAGCGAAGGGCCTGTCCACGCTGTCGATATACTGTTTCTGCGGTCCGGAGTGTTGTGAGGGACACACACAAGCTCGCATTTTGTGTGCAGGACAGGCAGATTCAGTTATCACCGCAGCTGGCAACTTGTTCTGGTCCGGGTGTCCCCACGTTGGTCTGCGAACCAGCCCAGCGCGCTAACAGCTTTGCCGTGTCACATACCTGGAAACTAGCTCCGTACCCTCCAGCCATGTCAAGGCGCACAGCTGTATAACCAACCTCATGCACCAGCCAGTTCAGCCACGCCTTGATGTCCTTCTGAACCTGCCTGTTCGTGTGATCGATGTCCGGAGCGCAGTCCACCAGAGTACCCTAAAAGCGCCCATTGGGAAATAAACAATGTTTACCAAAATGCTGGTGGTGACTCCGGTGTCACGGCTCCAGTTTGAAGGCACCACAATGCTTCGCTCACTGTGTCGAAGCTTCCTTCGCCCTTATAACCTTGAAGATTGTTGCACACGACAGCCCACGGCCCCCAGGAGGGGTCCTCGAAGACGGTCCAATGACCGTTGCGATCTTGCCTTGTGGCACAGCGGTGGTTAGCCACCACGTCGACGCAACATGACAAACGAAACGCGGCTGCCGTTCGTATCAGGTCTTTAAGGTCCTCGGCGCTGCCGTATTTGCTCTGTAGATTGTACCTGCACGGACGTCAATGGCGACTGTAAGCGGCTGTGACCATGAAAACAACCATTTCTACTTCGGAGTGAAGTGCCATCGAGGGAGGGCAGAAGCCATCAATCGATTGGTAAGCGGATTCGTGTTGCAATGGTGTCACAACGGGTTGAGAGTGACAGGATCTCAAAGCGGCTGTGCCCTTCATCAAAGTGTCCACAAGTGGCAGTAGCTGAAGTGGATACCTAAACTTACTCATACACTCATGCCAAGCAGATTAGCTTATAGTACTGCAGAGGTAGCACCGGATACACAGCTTTTTGCACCCTTGCGAGCATATCCCTCACGAGTCTTGTTGGAGTGTGTGGATCCCGTATGCGAAGGCGGTTCTTTCACGACCACGAGAGAGTCAGCTGGCTCATTACCATCTGGTTGGCATGTATCCCTCCCAGGAGACACTCTCGGTTGGCGGCGGCAACCAGATAATGGTAGCGCCTAGCCTCTTGATGTCTCCAAGTTTGCTCTTAACCACATTGTACCACCCATTCTCGTTCCGAGCAGAGACCCAGTTGAACCCCTGAAGGAGAATATGTGAGACTCCGTCGTTCAGTCTCGGGACTCGAAGCATATCCACTGCGCGCGCCTCCAAGGGCTCGGAAAGAAGGCCTTCAATCGGGGACGACGTGATGGAGGCAGCGAACAAAGAAGCGAACCTTCTCGCATTTTCATCTCCTACACTGCATGGGAGACTGCAGCCCACTGGGGGCAGGTTGCACCACGCGGACACCTGGTAGAGATAACTCTGGTGAGAGGAGACTGTGTCGTCAACGAAGGACGCGACGCCGGCTGTGATTGCGGGGACGAATGCTATTGGAATTCCGTCTTTGTAGATCCGGTAGTACCGGATAGGAGTTCCTCCGTGGTCTGCTGGTGACTTCCAAGATATGGTGATGCTGCGTACAGTGCGAAGGGACGACGAGGTTGGCAGTCTTTGAGGCTGCTTGTGGCTCGTGCTAGGATCGGGTGCACGGGCTTAAACAGATACTATAAGATCTTCCACACTCCGACTGTACGACAGAGGGTCTCCCTTCCCAATCGTGCAGGCGCCTAGCCAGCCGGCAGGAATCCTCCGTGAGGACAACTCTTTGAAACAGAAGAGAGGGTAACGCCAACATCGGTGCCGGGCCTGATGACGGCTGCAGGGTCCTCCCGTCCACTTGTCGCTAACGCGTAGATTAGTCAACAGCTCTCGGGCACCGAAGAGAAGGGGCGACTACCCGCACTTCAGCCCAGCATGCACCCACTTCGGCACTGCATTTACCTGTTTTCGGCATGTTTCAAGCAAACAAGCTCGCTAGGGGCTGAGGGTTTTCCCGGTTCTCCCGTCCGAACTCTGATCTTGTCACTGGGGGGACCTTCTTGCTTCATTTCATTGAAAGCGGTCACTCGGAAATCGTAGCTTGTCAGGCCCACTAAAGAGCTATCCAGGTACTCCCGTATATGTGGCCCTAGGGTTGCTACAAGCTCACGATCTCTGAGGCAAGCAGGACAGCCTTGGGCGACAGATGAGTTGACGAGGAGGTGACTTGTCCTGAGACCGTTGTTAGCCTTTGTCACAGCTCTCGGAACGAGCGAAGAAGAATGGTTTGCTAGCACCAGGCGTGAAGGTCTGCGAAGAGCCTCTGGCACTGGCCGGACAGGAGTCAGGCGCGCCAGACGGGACAAGACGGATGCTACAGGCTTAGTTGGACCGAAGCACCGGGCTGTCATTACGCGTCACCCCTTCGAAAGCGTTTTCATGACAGCGAGCAACAGAAATAAGAAGCCCGGTACCTGTATACATTGTAACCCGCGACATCACTCGTCGCCGGTGCAGGAGGGTTCCAGGAGATTTTGGCGAAGGAATTGCCGACTCCGACGAGTCTGACCAGCGCAGGCTTTTGCGGTGGATCGGAGAGCGGATGAATGATCCCGTTGAACAGGAGGTAACGACCTTCGGTTCCTATCCAGTAGTGACTTCCACCAGGGGCTCTGTCCCAGCGTGTGGAGTGACCTGCGCAGCGGCACCACGTTCACCGCACGGCTGCAAAGCACTTCCAGGTGTTCTTGGGAGAGCCGTCACACAGGAAAAGATACGCTCAGCGAAGGTCCGCTCGGCGCACCTGGAGTCTCAGGGCTCTAAGGTATGCCGTAGACGCGTAAAGAACCCCCAGCGGGTGCTGGACACTACTCGTTGGACATGGAGTACGGTCGCCATAGGCTGGTACGACTGCGAAATCGGATGCCTCTTCGAAGTGCCAAGCCTCTTCACCATGCACAACTAGCTCGGGCGCAAATTGCTGCGCTGTCATACATAGGAGAGTTCTACGCGTTTTTTTCGGCAGTCACGCAGCATGGCACAAGTACGCGGCACCCGGTATGCTTCAAGGGAACCAGCGCAAGTGGCAGAGACACATCAAGTTAACTGCCCTCCGCCAAGGTTCCCGTTGGCTGAACACACTTGCTGAGTCGAGGCCCTGCCACCAGTATCGTTCGCCAGCGAGTTCCGGGCGAATGCGACTGTCCAAGGCGCGCAGTCCTTTCCCTTGCCTGGTGGCTTGCCCAAAACAGGGTTCTTTCGGTAACTGAGTTTCTCCGTTCCTAAATGTGCAACCGGGGGCACTTGCTGTCCCGAGGTTGCACACCGGTTGATCATGCCACCTCTCCGGGCTAGAGCTTCCGTCGGCGCAGACCCGCCGCCAGCACCGGTTGTCCGTTCAGCACAGCATCTCACCGTCATTGACCAAGAACTCAGCTTGAAACTGTGGCAAGCATAACTTCCACAGCCTGCTTCCTGTCGCAGCCGCAGCTTGCTTTTGATCTGGGGGCACCAGCGCCCACTCGGTCTTCTGGCTCCCCGCGGCCGTCGCTGGTACTGGACTCATTCTCTCCCCTGGCGGCACGGTCCATGTTCCGCCAACCTTCCGATAGTGCACGTGGGGACAGCTCCAGCCTAGTTGGCAGAGGAGAAGCAGAATTCAAAGAACTAGCTTACTGCCGCACAGTGCGAGCAGCCCAAAACAGACGGGCCCAGCAGCGACTCAGGTGGGGTCTGTGTTTTGTGCATGTTGCTGCTGGTGACTGCTTACCAGCTACGAAGACAGTAGAAGCAACAGCCAGCGCCAGTCCGGGCCTCGCGTTAGCGCACACCCGTTTACGCACCCCCCTAGTGAATTTCGCCAACCAAGAAGACACAGGTGGACTTCCGTGCGAGGAGCTTGGAAGAAGCTGCTTACCAGTTAGGTACAGCAGCACAATACCATTCTGCGGAGCTTTTACTGACTGGGAAGACTCTTGAGTCGCCAGGCTTTGGATCAGAAACGAGCACTCCCTTGTCAGCGAAAAGCTCACGGCGGTTTTGAATGTCCGTCGGCTGGCGGTCGCTCTCCGGAAGATCTCAGCTCTCGATGTGATGCACCTTGTAGGGAGATTTTGGGAGCAAGCTCCTGGACACGATGCTGACGGCGATTCTCTGGCTGACACGTCTGCAGCCGCCTGTCGTCCGTGCGTGCGCAGGCTCTCATCCTTCTCCAACAGCCTGTTGTGGGGGTCTTCGTCGTTTGGGCAGCCGACCCCGGTACCAGTTAGGTGACTGTTCCCAGCCTGCACGGCAGTCGGCGCTGCCAGTCCCACTGCAAACGGAGCCTGTTGGGCTGGCGTGGGACAGACCGGTTTGCCCTCCCCGACTTGGCCGTCTGACACTGATCTGAGGACAGCACTAGCAAGCGTCTCACTTGCAGGGCGGGTGAGGGGTTCTTCTCCTTGACCCGCCGAACAGACCTGGGATGCAAGCCGCCCTCCACCGGTTCTTCTCTTCCGCGCCGACCGTTTCAAAGCGCGCGCGGAAGGTGCGCCAGAGCCTTGCAAGGCCGTTACGGACTCCTTTTTACGGGAGGGGCCTGATTTTACTCCAGAGTCGAAAGGGATTCTGGAGTCGCCGGCTCTCTTTTCGGGAGATGCAGCTTTAGTTGAGAGCGGTCCCCTACCGCCATCTTGATGAGTTTGAGTACCCAGGGGAGAGTCGCAAGCTGTGTCGGGGGGCTCAGGGGCCAGCAGCAGACCTAGGGCCTCCATCCTGTGACAGAACCCGGTCTCTCGAGTCCGTCGTTCGCCCGTCACAGCCGTGCACGCAGTGCAGCTTCGAGAGGTGGTCACACACTCCGTGAGCGCTGCGACAAGGTCCACTGACGCTTGGCTCTGTCGAACGCTCCTTCTCCCACTGAAGGGAGGTCGCAACATGGAGGTGGTTAGCTTCACATCGCAGCGCGCTTGGAGGGGCTGCGATTCGGCAAAGAGTGGTTACAGTTGCGGTCTCCGCGCCATACCCCAGAACACTTAAGCGACTAGGCCGAACCCCCAGGAAACCAATTTTCTGGGGTCGTTCCTGCCAACGACGTGGCTGGGACTGGTTTTTGTGGGGTCTCAAACTGGGGCTGGATGGCTGCATGGCTGGGGCCGGGATACTGGCGGCACTGTCTCATCTGCTTCTATCCCTCAGTTGAGCGCAGGAGGCCACGAACTTAGGAGGCCGCGCCATCCATAAGCGGTTTCAGTTTGAAGTCGCCGGCCTCAGAATTGTCTGTTCGTGGGAGTAAGCTACCTCGAGTCGTACTCTCTCTGTCAGCTAGGTGGTCCTGGTCCTTCTCCATGTTTCCTCCAGGGTATCCCTAAGGTATTAGGGAACTTGATCGGTAGCTGAAGAACCAGTTGGGGCCGAAACACGATTTGCACTGATTCTCCTCACACGGGAAGCGTGTTTTACGGATGCGTCCCGACAGGGCCGGGGACTTCCCTACTGGGACATTCGAAACGAACACCTGCCTGCGTATGCTGGCAGGTAGTGACTCCTGCAAGTACGTAAGTACCACGAATTCCGGGAGCCGAGTGGCTTCCCAGCCGGTGTGTCGGCCAGTCGGTTGCGACCGTGCACGCGGACCTGAGAAGAACCTTCGAACTCACCCTTCTTTGCTGGAAAGGGTGGGGCATAGCGACGAGGGAGGATGGAGACCTCGTGTGAGCCGCCGAAGGCAGTTTGGCGCCGCACACCCCCAGCCGGGACACAAACACGACTGACGCGAGTGATCCAGCAAGCGAACCTGCAAATGCCTGGTGCATACCCAGTCAGTACGACAGGAGGCGCAGCGCACAGTACCTTGGTACACGGGTCTCGAAAACTGTCGGTAGCTTCCAGTGACGCCAGCCAGCAAGCTGGTGCACTATTTGCTTCTCCACTGCTTACGAGAAACCCCCCAACTGTACTGCAGCTGGCCGCTAAAGTCCCAGGTGCTCTTTTTCCTTGTCTGCTTCGTAGAGGCGGGGGGAAGTTGGCACATAGTCGGTGACGTTGGGGGGCCTTAGACTCATAACTGCAACAGAACACATTGACATTTTCCCACCCAGCGCACGCCCAAAAAGCCAAGCGGCATACAGAATGGAGAACCGAACCAGGCACGGAACGTTTGCGGTTGTAGAAACAGGCGGCTACTCAAAACCCTTGCCATGGGAAGGCACCCCGGCCTGTCCGAGGACGTTCGGCCTCGTTTAGGTGATTATCTACTTGGTTTGGAAGTGTGACCCACGAATCGCATGGGAGTCCGGTACAAAAAGTGGAGCACGTTCCAACCTTACCCGGTTTAAGCATATAGTAGGACAAGCACACAGTTGAGAAGAAGCGTCACTATTCCTACTCTGATGAATCCACTTCTTTTGTAGAGAACTGTCTGAGCAACAGTGATTGTAGCTTCGGCAGTTTCGAGGACAACCAGCAGCGCACACTAGCCGTGCTTGTTGGCACCGTCCAAGGGGTCTTTTTTGCCCAAAAACAGCTATGACATTCCTCTTGGACGCACAATAACCACAGCCAGCCTCGAGATAGGCGTGTCGGGCTCACCTTGCACCGAGGCCGTTTGAGCGTCCTGCTCGTTGCCCTCCTGCGCTGACTGCGGGGACCGGTAGACCTGACGGCCGGAGAGACACTTAGGTGCGCCTGTCTCCCCGACCGCTAACTGGTAGGCCACTCTCCCTCAACTCCAAAGTTATGACCCAGCGGAAGGCGACGCGAATCATATAATCCTTTTTTATTTGAGGGGGAAGCGCAGAGGGCGATCCCCAAGTTCCGTGCGACGGAGACCGACTCTGGCACCTTGGCCACAGTGGAGAGGGGATAACTCGGTTCAAGATGCTGATACTCGCGGCGCTCCCAGTGGCGCTGCTGCTTATCTTGTGAGTCCTAGTGAGGAGCAGTGTACAGGTGCGATCCGGTTTCATCAGCATCTGAACGGGCTGCTGGCGGTACCACGCTGTTCCTGTGTGTCCTTGGTGTCTTGCTCGCAGGGAAACCGCCACTGGGCATCCAGGGTACGTGCCCTGTTTCCGGCTTGAGACAGACTATTTTGGTTATAACGTGGAAAAGATCTTTTCGGGACCGCCGACTGAGTCTGCCAGGCGCTGCCAAGAGGCTTGCCAGAGGAGCGCAAGCTGCTTCCACTGGACCTACGTCGGCGAGAGAAAAGAGTGCTATTTGAAGAACGAGAAGGCCCTGAACGGCGCAGTGAGAAATATCTTAGCCGTCTCCGGCCCCAAAACATGTCCGGCACTCGGAGGATGCTACGAAACGAACGCGGACTACTACGGCTACGATGTCCTCAAAATTGAGGACGGCTCCGTGGGGGATGCGCAGCAATGCCAGAGCCTCTGTGCGGAGAACAACCAGTGCTACTTCTGGACGTTCATTCCTTCGAAGCGCAACTGTTACTTGAAGGCTTATGGCGCCACGCAAGGGCGCGTTTCACACAGCGAAGCAGTCTCCGGCCCCAAATACTGCGCGCCAGGTGGCTTACCCTGCCATGAGGTAGACGTGGATTACTATGGCTATGATATCAAGAAGGTTGAGGACGGTTCCGTCAGCTCCTTCGCGGAATGCCAGAGCATCTGTCACTCTTTGATGGATTGCAAGCATTGGACTTGGATTTCCGAGTCGAAGAACTGTTACCTGAAGAGCGAGTACGCGACCCTGGGCCGCATCTACGCACCCGGTGCTATCAGCGGCCCCCGGACCTGCCCAGGAACGGGCATGCCACCTCATTTCCTTCCACAGTTTCCTCCTCATTTTCCTCATCCCCCTCCACACCATCCACCTCATTTTCCTCCACACCATCCACCTCCACACCATCCACCTCATTTACCTCCACACGGTCC
>NW_027153810.1:12815-19075 GCF_002600585.1 Cystoisospora suis
CCTCCACACGGTCCCCCTCATTTTCCTCCACACGGTCCACCTCATTTTCCTCCACACCATCCACCTCCGCACCATCCACCTCATTTCCCTCCTCACTTTCCCCCTCATTCACCTCCACACCGTCCACCTCATTTCCCCCCAGGGGTGTACCCGCCTCACCCGCCCGTGTGCCCTCCGGACCGCCCGTGCCCTACGACAACGACAACGACGGAGCTGCCTCCCGCACCCGAAGAATGCCTCCAACACACCGAGTTCACTGTTAAGTCTATCCGCCTAAGGTGGACCAGTGATGTGCTGTCTTGCCAACTCATCTGCAAGGAGCTCCCGGAGTGCGAGTTCTTTACCTACTACTATATATCGCATATATGTGCCTTAAAAGACAAAACCGCCGGGAGCACAGGGAGGCCAAATCGCACCGCCGTTTCCGGTCACAGGTGAGTTCCCGACCGTTCAACTCTAGCCGTCGCTGTACATCCTCAGACAAACTGGATAGCGTGCCGTTCTTGGGATAATTGTGTGCCTTGCTGCAGGGACTGCGTTAGCGCGCTGACATTCGGGGACTTGATCGAAGAAAACGCCGAGTACTCCGAACCCCACTTCCTAGCCCTGCCCGCCGCCTCGGTTATCCAGTGCCGCATTCTTTGCTTGGCTACCCAAGGCTGTAACTACTTCTCTTTCAGAAAGGCTCTAGGAGAACCATGTCTCCTGCATAAGAGTCCGGGTACACAAACGCATGTGGAAGGGGCTTTCTCCGGTCCGAGGTACTGGGATGATTCGCCTCTCCATGGCAAGCCGTACTGTGCGGTGGACAACAAGAAAGTCGTCACACCGAGAACTAAGACGGAAGCGCAAAACGGTGAAGCCTGTCGTCAGGCGTGTGAGAAGTTCCCGGACTGCACTGGATTTTCGTTCAACGCGGACACATTGGATTGCGAACTGGCGGGGCCCAACAGTACTGTCACCAGCGAGACAGGGCCTTATTACTCAGAGGCTGTGTGCCAAGTTTCTCCTGATCAGCTCTGCTCCAACAACTTGCTGCTTGTCGGCTTGACGCTTTCGATTCACACTGTCGACACCTCGGACGAGTGTGCTATCTACTGCTCTGAGGCAAGGTTTTGCAAGTACTACACATTCCACGTGGACACAACGACGTGCGTCCTGATGAAGAAAGTATTTGGAGCGGAATACTCCCCAGGTTTCTTGTCAGGTCACGACGGCTGCATGGCACATCCCTAGGGCTGCAGGTTGCGAAAGGTGTAAGTCCAGAAGGGTTGTAGTACAGCCTTAATTGCATTTTGGTTTTTAAGTGGCGTGGGCAGTCGGATGCGTCTAAGCTACTTCGGTGATGCTTCCTCAACTGATATTGGAGTTCTTTGCCCGTTTTCGCGTTGCACACACCGTGTTTGGAAACGGACATCACTGCAGCTTGGACGGTGCGTTCTCAGGAGTTGCTCCTCCACTCCTTGCATTGAGAGGGGACATCAGTCGGTTTTATGTTACCTGGCTCTTTTGACTTGTTCGCCAGAGTCACTGCAGGCCTTATTTACTCAGACGTGTGTTCCGGCCTCGGCACGAATGTCTATCTCGCCCCTGTTGGCAAAACTCGAGCCAGTAAATATTCTTGCCCGTTATCGACAGCCCTTAACAAGTCCCCACTGTGCTACTGGAGTGGCGACAATGGATCTGAAGTAGGCTTCCTTGCTCCTTATCTCCCTTTCCATCAGCCGACATCCGTCGGCAGAATCCGCGCACCCTTCTCGCCCTCCATATGCGTTCTCAGTCACTTTCTGTGTGGGTGGAAGTGAGAAAGGGTGGCGACCACTCCCTTCCCGGACAAGTGGAGGCTTCCACGGCAGCCAAGGTTCTAACCCATGTCGCCAGTGGACGCATCAGCTTTCTTCCTGCAAGGCTTGATGCGTCCCACTTGCGGCGGACTTCGAGGGGCGGTGAGTGGGGTGCCTCAGTCTTGCCTCGGGATGCGGGGGCTTCTGTGTACGTTGCTGCGAGATCTGCACGACGCTGAAAGCGGTAGGCGATAAGCGTTCCTTCCCTGGCTTTCCACCCAAGCTGGAAGCGGTTTTAGTTGTTTCTGAGTGATACCCTTAGTTCACGATTCGTTTCTGAAGCAAGTGATGTCGCCGCGTCACTCCCTGTCATCTGGCTGGGAAAAGAGGCATATTTTGCGAACGTGGTTGGCGAATGCATCACCGCGTTCACAGAGAGGCTCCGCAAGCAGCAACAGGGGAGTCCCACAGCAACCACAGTTTGCCAACGAGACATGCGGCGTGATACGACTGCGCTCTTACTACGGGGGGGTACTGTGGCTTTCCGCCCCAGGCCCTGCTACAAAAGGGTGCTTCTTGGGCCTGAAGAGCACGACAGACTCCCGAGTTCTTTATATAGTTGCTGTCTGTCTATACTGAGTAAGCCGGGCCGTGGTCCAAAGGCGGATAAGTGCCGCCGGAGAGAACGCGGTTTCCCCAGGAGCATCCGAGAGATAAGTTTTCCGAATGCTTCGTGGTTTCTTTGAGTTCCTGGTCTCGGGAAACTGAGATCGGAGGCACACCTGAAGTGAAAGGCACAGAACTTCGAAATGGACTTCTCCAGGTGCTAAACTAAAAGCGCCCTCAGCGCTTTTACGACCTACAAGGAATAGCACTTCTCTTCTATCTCTCTCTTCGGAGAGGAGAATGACTGCCCACGTAGCCGAAGCACAGAACCTACCATCAGCTGGCGCCGACCGCCGCGGCTGCAGACTGGCACTACAATCTCTTCCTTGCGTCGAGAACGATGTGGAGGAGGTGCTAGAGTTTTTGCGGTTTCCATCGGGTAAGTGCGACACTGTCCCTCTGCAATGCTAACCGGGTATTCCACCAACAGAACCTTTGCAGCGCCCAGAAGAGTTTCCGCATACCCCACGAGGGAGAGGCAGTGTGCTTCACCTTTCACGGCTTGACCTTCTCCCAGAAGGCCAAGGCGTAAAAGGCAAGAGTCCAGGGCAGCTCATGACCAGCGGAAAAGGCGAGGTGGAGAGAGATTGTCGACGAGTTCAGGTCCATGCCGAAGAAAGCTACGGGCGTAAGCGTGGTAGTCTTCTACTCCGCGAATACGCCGTAACACTCCAGGCACGTGTGAGCCCCTTCCCTATACTAAAGCTGCTGCGGGAAAGACTACGACTTTCGACGACCCGGCTAACCCACCCCCCGTTCACATGTCAGAGCTATGTCCGTCAGCTAGAGAGCAAAAAAATTTGCTGCGCGGAACTGAACTTCCACAGTTTTTCTGGCCGACCACGCTGCGAGAAAGAAGTCCTAGATCGGACAGCGGCACCACCGTGCAAAAGTTCGGTGCAACTCGGAAACTAGAGTTCGTCAGTTTATAACCGGTACCGTGATCTGATGGTTACTTTTCTCTGAGTCAAGGTGGTACTGCGGGTCGCATTGCAGTTTCTACAGTCACTAGACGAGAACCAGTGGAGTGTTTCCATTCCGTCAAGGCATACCCAGTAGCTAACAACTCGCTTTCATAAGCTAGGTGGTACTCCTCTGTCAAGGACTTTTTACAGGATTTGAAGGGCGGCTTTATAAGCGGCTTGTTCTAAAATAGCACCGACCGCATATATAGAGTCATCCAGCTCCAGTACTGACGGCAGGTCAGGTTCAGATATCTTCGTCCCGCTCACATCAGTTGAAGCTTCTTTAGGCTGCTTAACCGCTTGTGACTGCTTCGTTCTTCGCGGTTTCAGAGTTCCCATTCTAAACGAAGTAGATGCTAGAGTCCCTGACTTAGTGGGACGTTAAACTAGGAAGAGTCAAACCTTACCGGCAGATCCAGCTTGCTGGGACTATACGATACGGTAATCCCAACGGTAGTGTAGTAGGTGACTCAACGTCATGGGGTCCTGAGTAACGTTTCAAAACGTGTAAGCTGACATGGTAAATGTCTTACAATCAGCTCTTATATGAGAACAATGATATCGCCGGAGTCCGGTCGTCCCTTCGGCGGAGAGTCGCGGGCTTACTGGGTGGAGCACTGAACAGGTCCGGAACTGGCGAACCAGCTCGCGGAGAAAAACGGTGGGGGAGAAGATACTTGGTTCATTTTTGGAGCAGATTGACGCAAGTGCCTTTGAGAGGTCTTTCAGGACAAGCGACCATGGAAAGTCGAAGAGGAGAGATCCGTTTTGAAAAGAGTGCTCGATTTTCGGACAGTAAGGCGTAGCCAAGTGAGGTGGAACGAGAGCGAGCTCCGTTTGCTGAGTGTGCTAGCTAAATGTAGGCAGCTCCGCGAGCGCCGAAGCCCTGGGAGGTTGGAAGAAGGGAAGGGGCGAAAAAGGAACACCGGCTTCTCGCTCTTATTACAAAGGAAGATACTGAAAGAAGCGAGGATAACCTAGCTCAGAAAAAGGGTCGCTCTGTCGTGTCCGACATTCAGAACCTAGGTCAGTAGCGCCCGGTTAGAAGGTGTTATCGTACACGAAAGCGTTCTTCCAATCTCAACCGCCCGTGAGTTCGCACTGTGCCGGCCACGTGGGGGCAGAGTTGCTTTGTTATTAGTTCCTTCTCTGGAGAAATCACACTTCCATATTTCTGCCCATCTATTATCACGTTCCAAAAAGCCACACAACCGGAAGGCACGTTCCCCCAGGCATCTCCCTCCGACCGGGAGCGGCCACAGTCTTGTCAGGGAGCACAAGTCAAGAGGATGCGCGATCGTTGTATGCGCGCCTGGGCTTCCATAATTCCTCCCCGGCCGTTGCAGGCAACGTCCCTTGTTGCCAGCCTCGGGAGACTCGCTTCTTCGTTTCTACATGAGAGCTAACGGCGGTCGGACGCCGGACGCATTTAACACATTAGTACCAGATTTATTGCTGATCTAGCGGTAGCGAGGCCCTGTACTTTATAGCCATGGTTGTCCTGACTGAAGTCACTGTCACCTGTCACCCCGGCAGCTCGGTCCTGTTGGACTACACATAGCGTCATGCATTTGCCAGCGACTGAGTTCGCCCATGCCGTGTTGGCAGCTCGTGGCTGTACCCGTGCTGCCTTATATGCTGAGCTTTTAGGCGTCTACGTCGGTGCTCGGCGCTCCTGGACTACGCGGTTCTGCCTTGCCTCTTGGCGTTGCTACTGGGGTTTGCGCTGGGGGGATCCGGCTCATTGGGACTACCCGTGGTGTCATTTCGGGCGAGTGACTGGGAGTCCTCGTGGCGTTTCGGCACTTCGAGGATCTTCCCGGACGGCCACGTGTGATCAACCACCGGGCGTCCTCGTTGTTGCTCGGTGCGCCCATACCCGCTTCGTTGTCTGGTAACATCCACCTGTCGTTTGAGTTCTTTGCGGCCGCCGGAGCTCTTATGGACTTCTTCTGCTTCAGAATTGGAGTCGTCACGGCGCGTCTGTGGCTGGGGGCCGCTCCACTTGGCTTCCGGCAGATAAAAACCAGTGAAGCGGGGGTCCGGGGTAACTTCGGGAGTCAGAATCAATGGGGAAAACTTTCTAAGTAGACGTTGGCTGTGGCGCCGGGTGACGCCTGTCTGCAAATCCAACACGTCGTAGAACGACCCACCCGGATGCGAGGCTAGGACTCGATGGGGCAGGCTGTACCTGGCTGCCATCTTTGATGAACCTCTGTGCCTGTCTGGTCCTGTCAATCGAACCAGCGCCCAGTCTCCCCGCCGGAGTCCGCTTGGTTGCCGGTCCACCATTTTGTAATTTATCCTCTCGTTCAGTCGTTGGCCTATCTGTTCCCGGGATTTCTGCAGATAATTCACACGGTCGACGACACGTAATATTCCCACATTGATCTCGCTGTGCATTTGCCTATCCAGAAACATTACCGAGTCAACACCATACGCAATGTAGTACGCGGACTGGCCTGTTGCCGGGTGGGGGCTGGTGAGATATGCGAATGCTACTGCTGAACAATAGTGGTCCCAATCCCCGCCCTTCTCCATGATCAAGCACGCAAGCGAATTGCCCCGTACTTTCATAAACGCCTCAACGACCCCGTTCGCTTGCGGGTTGTAAGGAGTGATGCGCAGTTGACGGATGTCCCAGCAGAATGCTAGCTCGTGTATTATCTTGGAGTCGAATACTTTCGCGTTGTCGGTGAGTATTGCTGCAGGATAACCATACTGGCACACTAGCCGATGCGTGATGGCCGCGGCTACCGCCTGGGCAGTTATGTTGCTGAGAGGAACTATCTCAGGCCACTTGGAGAAATGATCAATCATCACTAATACATACGAATTGCCGTTT
>NW_027153811.1:0-5034 GCF_002600585.1 Cystoisospora suis
GCCGCTGTTGCAATTCGGGGCACCGGCGGACCCTTAATATCTGATGGGGCCCGTTGCTGTGCCGCCGGCACCACAAGTTGGTTTACTAGTATTCTCTGTGTTAGGCACGTGCGGTAGCGGCGACTCCGAGATAGACACGTCTGCTCACACGCGGCGCGTAGTTCTCCGTACACTTCTTTCGTAGTCACGAGTGGCTCTCCTGACACAGAAGGAACCTCAAATGCTTCGACTCTGAAACTCCGTGAGTCTTTCCTCTTTCAGTTCAGACCAGATCTCCCGAGCACTGCGATTCCAGCGGCCAACAGGTTCAGAAGGAACCTTAAATGACTCGACTTTGAAATCATCCTGAGTCTTGCCTCTTTCAGTTCAGAACGCGGTGCGCCGCGGAACTGGCGGAAGAAGCTTCTCTCTCGCTACTCACGCCTCGACTGCTGTCCTGATAACCGCCGTGCTACGCCTCTGAAACGGGGGATCTACGCCGCCAGGTTTTACCACTGCCATGTAAGACACCGATTTCTGTTTACATCGTCACAGGAGCACCAGCGTTCCAGATCTAGAGTCTGAGCATGCAGCACATCGATTGCATGCTGTTGAGAGGACGTGGTGAGACGGGATCTGCGGCATTAGCTACTACACGCAGTGTGACTTCTCACGTCCCTGCTTTCTGGGGCTGGTCCCCTTGACCGTCGGTTACAAAATTCTAGCACGTGCCCCCGTCCGCCATAGCTGCGCTTTGTCAACGTCAGGGTTTGATCAACGTACTTGTCTTCCGCAGTGAAGAGGCTACGTTCCAAGTGACAGCGGCCAACGACACGCGACCGGGACACACTGTGAGTTTTATCTCAGGAAATCTCTCGTGGTTGCCTCTCCAGTGCTCGTCGCGTAATTGGCTTATGGACTGATCCCGCGTCCCACACCCGTCTGAAAAACCTGGGTTGAGGACGGGCGAGGGCCGGTGTGTGCCGTCACCTCAACGCAGTAACTCCCTCTCTTTTTGCTTAGCCGGGCTTTTCTGGCTGGTGGATGGGCGAACTCACGCGCGCTACTCTTTTCCGCAAAGAGAGCCGGCAAGGTGTCGCTAACTGTCGTGATTGCAAATAATTGCTGATTGCCCTGCTGTTGTGGATCTTCTGGCCAATGCCAGTAGCGCAGCAGAAACTTGTTTCCGGGCCGCAGCCGCGAAGCGTACAAGCGTCTGATTTTCAACAGGAAAATTCACTGACCCAGCGCCCCATCAATTTTGCACGGAATGCTTTCCGAGAATGTTCGAGGGGGACCTTCTGCTGCTTGTGCGACAGCCTCTTCGGGGTTGCCGCCGCCAGAGGAGGGCACCCTAAACCTTCACGGATTTCCTTCGGAGGATCTTCTCCTTGTACAGCCTTCCTTTCTTCAGATCATTGACAGTTTCAGTGGTGTAGTCCGCCAGCGACTGTCCACCGGCTTTCCTGTGTCGACGTCTGATCAGACCCGCCACTCGGCTGTACAGGCTGGTCTCTCTGTCCCAGCAGTCGCCCCCGTCGGGGCTCTGCCTCGGTGTGTAGTTGCTGCTCAACAGGGAAAGGCCTTACTTTCTTTCTGGAGCCGCACAAAAGAGACGGTGGCATATCAGGTGGCCACACCCGAGATTGTAAGTGTACTACGTCGATGAATGGGAGGTGGCGTCATGTTCCTTCCGAGCGCAAAAACATTTTCTTCCCCGCTCTTAGGAGGCTGTTTCTATTCAGAGGGGGTGCTGGCGGGGAATATTGGGGAGGCTAGTTCTCTACTGAGGCGCCTTGGCGTTCACAGGCGACCGTGCAGCAACCCGCCCGTGCGGGCTGTACTTCTTCTCCCTGTTGACAGCCGATTGGGTCAACTACCGGCGTCAAGCAGTCTGTCCACTTGTCGGCTTTCCCTTACCGCGAGGAAATTGGCTGTGGGGCCGTTCCTATATTCACACATCGCTTGCAATCCGATGCAAGCTGGCGGGTACCTACAGTTAGAAACGTCCCTGAGCCCCTCGGACTCCGTTTTCTCAAGTTCTACTTCGTCTATCGCATACCGCGGTGTTCTCTTGCGAAATCTAAAGTTCTATGGTTGTGTCCTTGCCCCCTAATGTTTGGAATCTCCAGAAGGTTTTTCGAAAAGCAGCATCGAGTCCGCGCCCGTGCGGTATCACAGCGACCTGTGTCTGTGGTCCATGCCAAGCTTGTGCGCGCCTCAGAAGTCGAGGCGGCGACACTCTCGTTAGAAACACACCGGCGTGGTTTAGTGCGATATTGCATTCATTCTGAGGGGGAACAGGTTTTTCCTGGGAAGACAGTAATAACTCATGAAAAGAGAAATGTGGTCTCAAGTCAGGTATCTCTACTTCGTCTGAGTATAAATGTTGCTCGTTTCCGAATCTATATTCAATCGTGCAGATGACCACTCTTGGTTTCCATCCCAGCGGGAGCTTCCTGTTCGCTGGAAGTAAGAGCGGCTGTATGTACTGCTGGCAGCTGAACGCCGCACTACAAAACCCTACGGAGTCCAAAGACGCTTGGCAAGGTGTTTCTTTGCTTCGCAAGTGCTGGCCAGTTCATTACGGAGCGTGTAGCAGCCTGGTGGTGCAAGACGACAGGCTCATTAGCGGAGGGGCGGATGGTAGTATAAAGGCCTTCCATTTCTCGAGGTGAGGAGAGCTGGTGGAACGCTCTACTGAAATCATGGCGACGAGACGCACGCTAGCTGGGGTAGTCAGCCGGCTCAGCTGGGGCTCGCAGGGTTAAGGACTGCTGAGCGGGGTTTTTCCCGAGTGACGAGCGGTGTGAGCGAGAGGAACCTGGTTCCGGTGCAGCTTGCCAGGAGCAAGTATCATGCCAGTGGCAACAGTTTGGAGCAGATCACGAAGTCGTCTTACTGGGTTGTATAACGCTTCACGCCCGGTCATCGCCGGTGCGACGATTGTTTCCAGAATGGGAAGGCGATGTGCTACATTTGGCTTTCAAATGACCCGTATAGGAGGGAGTGAAGTACCCTTGAGTTTAGGTAGACGTGTCGTCAGCGCATCACTTGCGACGAAGTGTGAACTGAGCTGTTCTTCTTCATGTGCCATTGAAAAGGGAGGTCCCTTTCCGGCCCCCCCCCGCTTTTGCTCCACCGTTTCTTGCACCGGGGCGATGCACCCTCATCCTCGTTCCTGGGAATAACCAGCGGCAAAAAGACACTCGATGTTGAACTACCAGGTTGTTGTTCTTCGTAACTTTCAGTGGCGGTGTTACGCAAAACGAGTGTCTTTCTGTTAGCCATGTTTGGCGATGCGGCCACCATCTCAAAGGGTGTACCTTCGGTTACTCTCCGGTGTCTTCAAGAACGGTGTTCTTGGGACGCCACGTGGAAGCCCACCGGTCTGTAGCCGTCGTCGGACCTTGTGTTGATAAGCTTCTTTTTCAGAGTTCATTCACCATCCCACCCCACGGGACTCCGAAAAAGTTACTAGGAGTGTACCATTTGTACTTCAGTGTGTGTATGCGTACTCGTCGGGAAAAGAACTGACAAAAGTCTCGCGGGACGTTTGATTTCGTGCAGAATTTTGACTAACAACAGCGCCGCCCAAAGCGCGTCATCTCCAATACCTTCTGAGGCGGCTATACCACCAATCCAGACTTGGGCTGGGCATACACAGAGTGTCACGGCTCTGTCTACGGTCCCTGATCTGTACAAGTCTCTGGGTGCGTGCTCCAGGACTTGCCTCGTTTCGGCCTCACTCGACCACTCCGTCCGGGTACGTGCGGCATCTCAAGGTTTAAAATCCTCCCGGTAACACGAGCGAGTTGACAGTTCCTCGGTGTAACTTTCTGTTCGCGTGATGGGTGACCTCTTTGAGGCAGTTCGCCGTTTTGAAAAAGGCCTCAGACTTATTCCGCCGGCTTCTGCAGTGGCGCTGGTGTCGTGATTGTGTGGATTACAGCGCGTTCGGTAACGTTTCTTAGCTTTTCTTCCTGTGACACAAACAGTTTGTTTTACTGTTACGTGAGAAGTACAGCCAGTAGCCGGATACATTTCAGTCAGCGCTTGGTAACGAAGCAGGGTGTGCCGCATTCACCTGTGGGTGGGTTAGCTTGAGCCGCGATTCGTTGGTGTTGAGCGCTATCTCGTGGATGTGTGGCAGAATGTTGGCTCAGTCGCGTTCCTCATCTTGTTTCCTCGTGCAAGGGTGAAACAAAACTTTTAGTTTGCGGTAGGATTGCTGCTCTAGTGGTTTTGCTGCGCAATTGTTGACACGCTGGACAGCGGATAATCGCGTCACATTTTAGCTCCTGCGCGATTCGTAGTACATTTGCCGAAAGTCTCTTTCGCTTTTGCTGCCTCCTAGTAGCGATGCTGAAGCTGAGTTCCTAAGTCGACTGTCGGGCACTTTACACAAAATTGTTTGTGGTGCAGATATGGTGCTGGGACAGAAGCAATTCCTTCGAGACATTCGTGCTCCCTGCTCCGAGTCGGTGTGTTGCAATCACTCTGCCGAATGCAACGCTGTCGGTCTGTATCGCCTGCGACAACGCGTCTATCTACGTTGTGGCGTTGAGGTCGACCGCAGTTTCGGGCTCATCAGCGACAGCGGAGTCTTCACAAGGGAACGTCTATACGGTGGACTCTAGCGCTGGATGTCCCTTGTGGGAAGACACGGGTTTTTCGTCACACAGGAGCTCGCGATTCCGCGTCCTTAGAGGACACAATGGACCCGTCAGGAGCTGTGTGGCTTTAGGTGACGGAAGACTGGCCAGCTGCGCCGCTGATGGAGTACGGCTCTGGGATCTCGAAGCGGGCGCGGCCCTGACACACTTCGCCCATTTCGGTAGGGATTCAGAACCAGAGAGCAGCCCGCCGGATCCAAGAGGAGTGTTTTGCGCTGCGGGTTTAGCAAACTTGGACATGCACGCGCGCGTAGCCAGGGTTCACTTGGTTTCTATGCAGTGTGGCAGCGGCCCAGGTTTCCAACGTGGAACACACCGTTCTATTTCAGTACCTCTTGCTCAGGTATTGTCTGCTCACCTAGCGGGGCAAGAGATCTAG
>NW_027153811.1:5075-5525 GCF_002600585.1 Cystoisospora suis
AGCATTCAGTCAAGAAGGCTTTACCCTCCGCAGGGCTGGACCGGGCGCTGACCAGAACTGTTTCCAGGAGTGGGTCCACTCCGGCTTCTCCAGCAGCGCCACCTGATAGCTCCGGTTGCATATCGTCTGCTTGGTTAGCTGTAGCGATAACGCTCGGCCCTCTGGCTCTCTTACTTAGGTAGCTATTTTGGCCGTTGAGCTGAAGCCGAGTTTCTTACGTCGCCGTCTTCTGTCTCTGTCTCACCAAGTCCGGGGTAACGGTACGAAACTGTGTAGCTGTCCGTTGTCGGAGTCCCGAGGCACTGTTTCAAATAGGACGCATACAGCCAATTTGCTTTCTCACCGCCGGTAAACTTTCTTGACGGGACCTCGTTTTCCCGGTCCCGGCTGATATTTGCCGGTAGATTCAGGTTTGAGGACCCGGCGTCAACCGTGACTGGTATATCAAGG
>NW_027153811.1:5650-24400 GCF_002600585.1 Cystoisospora suis
ACCCCGAGAACCAGGCGTCATTGCGGGGGGCTCACGCAGGAGAGTTATGCAAAACACACGAGCGAGCTCGCCCACCCGAACCAGAGTCCAAGTCACAGAGAAAAACGTTGTTTTCCAGTGTTCCCGTTTTCGAAGCATCTGCGAATCAATGCGATTTGCGGGGACGGAACGGGCGTACTCGTCCACCCGTGTGGTGGGAGGTCGGCAGAAGGCAGTTACCTGGTCCCGCTCGTCGTAGGGGACAAGTGCCTTGCGGACGGCGAACTGGTGGACGGACACTGCTTGCAAATCGCATACTCGTTTCCGTGTTTATGGCATGTGCTATCCGAACGGTGCAGGCGGCGTTATAGGGGGCATGCTCTCACTGAAAAACTCGTCGCTGAGCAACGCGCTTCTTCTTCCTTCACTCGGGCCCTTACGGAGGTCGCTCGCGCAGGACGGCCAGACAAACGTCATACACTTCTTCGATCGTGGAACTCCNNAGTGGCGCCGAGACGGCACTCGGCCTTCGTGTAATGGCTCGCGCAGGGCAGATCCATCCCTCTGGTTTTTGCATTTGAGAACCGCCCAGGTGGGCACTTACCAAATTACAGGCTGGAGTAGATGCCGGAACGTAGATACTTGGTCAGTCGGAGTGCAGCAGCTGTACCGTACCTAAGTCGCCCGGACACCGAGACAGGAACTACCAAAGTTTCATAAAGTCCCACAGCGCACACTCCTCACTCATCAGTAAAGTTCCTGCAGACTGGTGTGGCAGCGCAGGCGTAGTCCCTTGCTCGTTCAGCATACAGTGCTCGCAACAAAATCAGTGTGCCTGTCGTCTGGTGCCAGTCTTTTTCCGTCGAGCTGTGGTTCTGTGTCCTGTCGCGCTTGGCGCTAACTCGTGTATGCAAATAGGGTCCCGTGGAGACACTCGGCTGTATCGAAAAACAGCAAGCGAAAAAGTGTGATTGTTCCGCAAGCGGATAGTCGACGGCGTTTCCCGTGGTGACTGCTTTGTAACAAGATTCTTTTGTGTCTCTCCGTACTCCCCCCTCCTGGTTCACCGAAAGGTCTGGTTTTTCAACACTGCAGGGAGGCTGGGAGAAGCGCGGGTAGGCAGAGTCGTCAGCTTCCCAGAGTTTTTGTGTGGTAACCCTGAACAGCACCAGCCTCGTCAAACGAAGCCGTGGAGGCAAGCACTGAGAGTTTTTTTTCCGGTGGCGCAGCAGCACCACACGCTCTCCTGTGTGGGTGTGTCGCTGCTACATCAGGGTGCAGGCAGAGACACGTGTCGTCCGATCGCGTCATGATGGCGCAGCCGTGGTGGCTCGAGTTGGAATGAAGGTACTTTGAACACCGGTAAAGATTGTTACGCGAGGAAAGAAAGTCGTTGAACCTCTCGAAACGAGGCTGAGGCTTTGATAGTACGGGGTGGTCCACGCTGTCATTGCCGGACTACGTGTGTTGGTAGGCCCGTAGAGTAGATGACAATTCTGTGGTCTCTGCGGCAGCGCCAGCACTTGAGCGGCCAGTGAACCCCGGCTGAACAGCGGTCACCAACCCAAGTGCTTTATGTGAAGCACACCGGCGACAGGCTGGTTGCTGAAGAGTAACAACTGCACCTCTCGTGTGGGTGATCGCTCTTTGTTGGGGCCTGCGTTGTTCGTCTCCACCGTTGACCTGCGGAAGCTTGATCAGACACCACCGCGCATGCGCTTCGTCGGCCATTCTCTAGATGCGCCTTCCACTCTGGTACTGCGGCGTGCCTGCTTGCTGGGGCCTGTGCGTTGCTCAGGCGCCATGTTCGGTGCCGGCGGCCCATACGCACGCCTGTTCTCTCCCATACGGCAGTGTGTCCGCACAAGGCTTTGGAAGCGCGCACGGAGGTACACGGGGGAGGCTGGACAACTGTTATGAAAGGTGCAGTGCCTGGGGGGTTATTACGTAGAGCGGTCTCGTTCGGAGTCTGCGTCGTAGCGCGCTTTTAACTTGCAACGGAGGGAAGTGATGCCGAGAAGCGTTTCGACGAAGTAACCTCAAGCTCTTCACCTCTGTTCCGCCAGCGTTTCACAGAGCGCTACGATGTAGTTGTGGCACCTCACTAAATCAAAAACTCGGATCGGCACACCAGACCTTGTGGATTCCGAGGCCGTCTGCTTGCGCACACGACTTGAACTGCCATCTGCAACGTCCCACATGGGGATCGCCCCGCGCTCTGTTGCCCGCGTTCCGCCGCACACGTTTTCGGGCCTGGTCAGTTGCACGTGTGTGCTCGGGTCTTTTTTTCTGTTGCTCACACGAAAACATACACAAAGTCCGCAGACCATTCGACTAGTAGTACTTTGTTGGATTCGAGTTCTAACAGCTCTCAACTTCACAAGAAGGAAGCGCAGCCAAAATCCACGCATCATCCGTACTAACTGTTCCGTGCTCGCGTACATGCGCGCAGTTTCATCCCTGCCCCCAATATATATATGAATATATATACAACGAAGACTGAATCGGCTGGCGCGCGTGTACAGATCGTACCCGAGCCGGTCCGCGGGACAGTCCCAGTGGACTGTAGCTGTTTCGGACATGTGAAACCACGCGAGTGCAGGCTACGATCCAGACGGGCGTACTGCCTCCTTCACTACCAGGTGCGCCCGCGAGTCAAGCCCCAGGCGACTGGGGGCTGCCACTCGCTAAGTATTTTGCTGGTGACTTGTCCTCAGGGAAAGTCTAGCATGAAGGCTGAAACGTTGCGCCGCGTCTTGATGTCTTGGGACGTATTCGGGCGGTCGCGGCACTTCTGTGTTGCAGCACCCGTACACCTGCATGAAGACGAAGTGTTGACGCGGCATGTGAACACAAGCGAAGGGTACCGTTGAACCACTTGGGGACGATTGGGCAGTGAATGGACTGGCACGTGATGCAGGACACAAAGAAGCGCCATGCCAACGGAATTACGCAAGGTGCAACAAACAGTACACACAGCAGATACACACTTCGTAGCGGCTCGACGACCGCGGAGCGCCGACGTGTGGTGGCGCAAACAAGCGCCACCTGCCCAGGACGCTAAGACACTAAGTCTGGCTTCTTCACCGGCTCGGCCTGCCACCGTGGCTTGTCGCGCCCCTCTTCAAAGTCTTGGCGCTTCGCACGCCGTGGACCGAGGACCGGGAGCGACGACACACCAGCTGTTGACCAAAAGTGTCTTGTAGACACAAGCAGCAGCACTTCACAAGCTAAGCAGGAGCCGTCGAATACAAGGCGCATACAATACGGCTCAAAAAAACGATTTGCTCATACCTTAGTCGACGAACAGCGCATGTTGCGCGACAAGTGAGAGAATAAACTGCATATTCCACAAAATGGACTCGGGTCGCAGCTTCGCTGACCGTAATGTCACCGTGTCCAGAACCGCATCCTCTCGGGAACCTTTCAAATTGTTTATCGCCTGCAACTTTGCTGTCAACGAAGAAATGGGAAGTACACGTCCGAAGTTACCGGCAGCACCGGGAGAAAGGCACGTTTCAAAATTCTTGTATATGAATGATTGGACGCCGGTGCTGCATTATGCTTGCCCGCAGTTCTACCGGATAAAGTGACTTCCCCCTCCGGTGTTGGGCACCCACTGCCCTGACAGCGCCTCCAATCGCTGCGTAATCACTTCCTTCCCCGGGGTGGCGAAGACGCATCTGTTTGTGTACTAGGTGGACACAACTTGCTCCCGTACACACAATGGGGTCCTCTTCCCATGCTCTGGTGACAGTCCGAGGCAGTGGTAGTGTAAACAAACAAACGAAAACGCTGACCAGAACGAACAGCTCATATGGAACCTTTCCTTCCGCACATTCGTCGAGTGATTCACTAACACCTGTCCGGCACAAGCTGTAAAACCGCGGAACACGGCGACTCCGAAGCGGGCTTCGTGGAAGACCTTGGTCTGATCTCTGAATGCTTTACATCGCTCTGGTGTTACCTTATCGACCTTCATTATCTACGGGGTAGCTGAACCAAACATCGCTCCGCCGTCACTTTCCCCACCTTGGACCGGAAGATCTTCACTCAGACTACTCTTTGGGCCGCGAGTCGTACCACCTGCACTGGAGAGTAGGGCGCTCCTCCAAACCGACGGTTCTGCCATTGCTGGCCAAGTCGTTGTCGGCGTAAAGCTCTGCAGACACTAGGACCTTTCGCCTTCTTTTTTCTGCCTGTCTGCTTGTGAGGAAATCCATGTAAACTCTAACGCTCACGCGTGATTTGAGCACACATCCAGCTCCTGCAGCCTGTTCCTGTTTTTCCTGTTCTGCTGATTCGAAGCTGAGTCACCGTGCGCACGCCCGTGCCCCCCCCGTTCTGAGCTAAGTATCCACGACGGGGGCCCATGAGAGCTGGCGGCAAGATGCTTGTACGCCTTCAGATGATGATGATGTACAAGCTTCGCGTACTCCGCAACAACGCGGTCACCCTCTTCATCCCGGACCTCGCCGCACTTGTTGCAGCGGAAGCGCCGCGGGAAGTTAACATTCTTGCAGTTGCGACACACCCAGTTGCCGTGGTGATTTTTCACTGGATTTTGGGCGCTTCCAGATACATCACCGCTTGTGCACAGCGGGTCTCCGTAGATCTTCAGAAAGCTACTCGGATTTTTGAATTCATCTGGGTGAGCGAGCATTGTTGGTGCAGCAAAGTTCGGTCCACCGACTCCCCTGACACCATTCCCACTTGCACCACCTGATGCTGCACCACGGCCACCACTCTCGCACTTCAGCACATTTGACGGCGCCCCGGGAATTTCCGGAGAATGCCCCAGAATGGCCAGCGCCGTTATCAGGACGTCCGTTGCCCTATTGGCTGGCTCCGGATCGCCTAGCTCCCGGAAGCAGGCCACCAGCGCGTCAGCGACATCTTTGGCCTTGAGCAGCATCAGCTGCAGCAGCGCTGTGTATTGAGGAGAGAGCGCGTCCGGACCTCCTTTTACGCGCTCTGCATTGGCAATTGCGTCCGACTCCAGGGAGTTCCTGCGGGCGTGTTCCGCAGCCGTCAGCAACAAACCAAGAGACGAGCTCGACCCGTTTGTTGGCCCGTGACTAAAAAGGCTTGTAACCGCGCTCGCAGGGTCGGATTCTTGGTTCTCCACCAGGCGGCTGCCGTATGAAGTCGCAGCCGCATTAGCCTTGCTGGATGTCGAAGACAGTAGCAGCTGTGCCGCGCTTCCACCAGTGCTATCGCACCTGTTGCTGTCAAGATCTTTGCCATCTGATCCCTGCTGAACCGACGCGCCTGCATTCGTGCAAAGACTCAAAGGACTTGTGGAGTTGCTCGACACAAACAGATTGGGGGAGTAGAGCCCACCGCCCGCACTGAGTCCGGAAAAGGTCATGGCTTCGGTATCGTCGGTTGTTCCTACGAGACAATCCGTCATTGCTTTGTGTCCATTCCCGTTGAACGACGCGCCCTTCGACCGGTTCTGGTGCTTCCCAAGCTTCCCAGCCGAAGTCAGCAGATCCAGCATTGGGCTCGACCGGCGGCCCTGCTGCTGGGCAGCCTGCTGCGCTGCGGCCGCTTGGCTCGCAGTGTGGTGATCCAGTCCCATGCTCTGCAGTTCATCCTTCAGGCGCGTAAACTCGGCCACCATCAGATCATTCTCTGCACTCCGGGGGTGCCCGCAGCGATTGCATACCTTCCGCCGAGGGTAATTGATGTTGTTGCAACTGTTGCACCGCCAGTTTCCCCCCTCCCCCATGCGTGGCGGCTCGCGTGCCGTGCCCCGCGGAAGACCACTCGAAGTGGTGTTCGTCGACGCCACCCCGTGTCCCCTACTGAAATTGCTCGTGGCTGCCCCCACGACATCGAAGGAAGGGAAAGCCACTGAAGCCGCATTTAGCGCTGAACTCGTGCCACCATTCACCGGACACGTGGACACTGACGAGAGCGGCGATGCCGCGGCAAATGCAGAGTTGCAGGAAGTCGGCTCCCCCACTCCCGCCGGCCCCCCGCCTGGACTGGCAAACAGATTCGACGGAGAGCGCGCAGGCGTCGCCACCGCATCCCCTGTCTGGGTAGAGGAGGCTGAACTCACGGCGAGATGCAGAAAGCTCACACCCACGTCCGCGTACAACATAGACGAAGCGTCTGCTTCCAGGCTGCTCTGACGTCCCCCACCTCCTGATGATACCGCGCAGGATCCGTCAGCCGCACCCCCTAACGCTAACCGGAAAGACGTCGACCCAGAAAGCGTTTGAGGAGTGCTAACGCCGGACAATGTACCAGCAGGACTGTCGGACTCGAACCCCCGACTGACATTCTGCTTTGACGCATTCGACAGCAGCAGCGACGCAGCAGGTCCTCCGCCTGGCTGCGGCTGAGAGGAACCGACAGCTGCTTCAGAGTTACCGTCGGGCCGCATACTCGTGTGAGGGTAGCTACCTTGGATGCAAACCTGTTTTGAGTCCGATACAGCCACTGATCATACGGAAGACTCCTTAATTCCGATGAATTCTTTTACCGACAGCCGTAAAGGCTGGTGACTACCAAGTCTTCGAAACCTTCGACGTCGCCTGAGGTTTTGCTTTGGACCGTGGAGAAAAGCGCTGCGAAGCTCGCACGAGCGTCTTATCCGCCAGCAAGATACTTGAAAGAAAAGGTGCTCGGGAGAAAACCTGAATTACAAGAAACCGCCTGAGCAGAGAAACATGTACGACCCACGGTGCCGACCGACACTGTCACCACGGCGGCTGCATTCCGCGTGTCGGCTAGACAGAAGGTTCGACGAGCGTTACCTACAGCACCTAAGCGCGACGTCCCGGGTGAGTTGTCACCCCAGCTCCAATACGCAGAAGGGACGTAGGCCCACCGCAAATGCCGTTCATCGCGTGCGACTGAAATGGAGGTGAAAAACTGTAACCGTCATCACAAAAAGAAATGCCGGCGTCCGCAGACCGTGCGTGGGCCCCCGCGTGCCGTTTCTCCACGGTGGAAGCATGTACAGGATGTGCCAAGCGTCATCGCCGGACAGGGAACACAACACATTCTCACCTGCGTTGTGGGCTGCTCCGAATATATTCCCGTTCCGAACCGAGCTCTGTAATTCGAGAACAAACCGCGAAGTGGACCTAATCCAGGACTGCACGGCGACAGTGCGGGGTTTTTGCGGCGCTACTATCCCTTTAACCGGAAATCACATTCACAGAGTAGCGAGATGCGGGCATGTGGTGTACGACGAGCAGACGGATGAGCATCGATGAACATGCGAGAGAGCCCAACAAACCACGAAAACAAACAATGCAAGACGCAGCACCCACGGCGATTCCGCATCTCAGGGAGAATGAGCACGGACAAAGGATTCCACGCAACACGACAGAAAGACGTGGTGCACGATGTTTCCCGAGTAACGCAAAAATGCAGCCGCTGGAAAGAAAAAAAAAACACGCGTTATTCCGCTGCAGGTGCCCGGACTCCTCGCACTGCTCAGTTACAGCACTGTGGCCTGGTTCGGGGGGCCAGCCGCCGACAATTACCGACGAAACTTTTTCATCAGCCCTGTTGTCTCCCTTTGCCTGATGAAGTCGCAGGCGAAGGAAACAGGGAACTCGGAAGACGGTCAACTTCCTATCCGGTTCGACTTTTTCTTATAAACTGGGGGAGTCCTGTGTCCCGGTACCGTCGCTAGTCCGAGTGTCTCGGCGCCTGGGCCACCACCAGGCACAAAAATCCAGGCTGTGAAGTCAGCTCACGCCGGTCTCCTCTGTCGCCTCCACAAATTCTTTCACTACGCAATCATCTGGGTTGACTACAGAACAGGGCGTCCCTGCCGTTGGAACCCAAACCGGAAGTAAGGCGGCTTCAGACGCAACAAAGGCCTGCTGCATTCCAGGTTGCAGTCAGTAATTTGGACGTGAATGGAATGTACAGAAGACCAGCACCTCCCCCATTTCTGACAGAAACCAGACGCGCCATGCAGATCAAACTTGCGCCTCTTAGCCCACTCCGCCGGAAACCGCCACCAGCCCCTGCGCCGTATATTACGGCAGCACCAGAGCGAAGCCGAAACCAGCACCGCTTCGCAGCCCGTCGCCGGTCGGACTGGCTGGCCGCCACTGTTGGCTGTGGTCGGGCAGTGCTGGGGTGCGGCCTGATTGCCTGCGTCACGACGCCTCTCGGCACTCCACGCAGCGGCTTCCGGGCTGGATGGCGACGAGCGGCTAAAGCTTTTCGTCCCGTGTGTTACTCTGCATATGATTAAGCGGCTTCTACACAGTAGCGTGACGAAGGATTTTTACAGATGCAGGGCCTGCCGCATTGTAGACCGTCACTGTCTCCGGGAGCAACACCACTACGTCGACTTCGGTGGCTGGAGGCCGCCTGGGGACGCCCCCGCAGCGGACCATCTGGTGGGGCTCGGAGGATTGTAAGCCGCCGCGCGTGGCCGTCTTCAGCTGTAATCGTGGTGCCGCGTGCACCGCGGTACCATACCAGCGGTCCGTTTTGCTCGTCATCGGCAGGTAGCTAGCACTGCCAAGCCAGCATCGGCGGTCCAGGCCAGCTGGCATGTTTCGAGCGAGAAGGGGAGCAGCCCTGCAACATGCTGTTCTTACGCACCCGTTTCCCTGTCATGTTGGTCTATGCTGCCGCTATCTATCAATTTCGCAGAGCTGTTTTGCATTCTTTTTTGACCCTTTTTCTCATGCTTTGTACGGGGGTAGCTCTTCGGCCCGGTCCTTCGCACGGAACCCCATGTTGCATTTCGCAAGGCAGTTACCGAAAGTGCACAAGTGCAAGCCGTCACCTCCCTTCAGTCCTGTGACTTCCCGGATGAAAAGTCCGTCCCGATACGACTTGCAGGGGAGAACGTGTTTCTTGCATTTTCCAAGCCGCTTCTACAATCCGACCAGGCCGTCAACACTATGCTGCTCACGCTGTCCCAAAAATGTCCGGGTAATGGTGACATGGGGTCCTCTCCCTCTGTTACGATTCTTCCCGTCCAAACCTCGAGCACGACCGCTGTAGTCTGCAGACAGTGGAATTCTTCAACAGTGACAGCGAAGGAGCATGTAGCATGCTCCCTAACTCGGGAATTAGGTGCCTCGGAAGCGTCCTATGAAACGTGGGACTCCCCTTCCGGTGTTTTTCCACCGCCTGCACCGACCCTCGGAAGCGTAGACCGGACTTCTTCTGTCTTTATTTTCGACCTTGATGATACTCTTATCCCAACTGAGTGGATCAGATCGTCGTATGCGGCGCAGAAGGATGACTCTCGTTCGCCCGACGAAGTGTACCAGGTGAGTAAGGTTCCAACTCCAGTGCGCATGGGCACTGCGAGTCTGTTTGCATGTTGCAAGTTTCTTTGTCTTTTTCTGTCAATCTACAGTCGATCCTGGCTGAAATCAACCGACGGACTTGTAATGAACTCATTCCTCACATTCTGAACTCTTTGAGGAAAGCGAAGTCCCTGTGCTCGACCGTCGCCATCGTCACAAACGCAAGAAGCCCGCGCTGGCTCGGCGTCTTCGAATCAATGTTCCCCGAGGTTGTACAACTGTTACGTCAGGAAGGCATTCCAATCATTAGGTCCTGCCCTCAAGGCCAAGAACCGAACATCTATGAGTGCTCGGCATACTTCTCGTACTGGATGAACGCCAAGGTGAGCTGACTAGACAGGCGAGAGCATCCACGCTGGAAGCCGTGGCCTGCCTTACTGTCACAGACGTGTGTCCTTTTGAATATTGTCCTCTGGATGCTCTCAGAAAAGGAAGTTTGAGGAAGTGATCCGGCAGCACAATGAGAGCACTGCTGGTGCTGGACTGAAGCGGGTCGACCTCATTTCAATAGGCGACAACGACTTTGAGGAATACGCTGCGACAGTAAGGCCAGCTTTTCGCCATCCACGACAGCCCCGAGGTCATTCTGCCGATGTTTCATCAAGCGAAGTCGTCTCTGTTGTTGATTTGCTGTAGCATCTGGCGCTGGAGTCACCACACTCTGTACGATTTGCGAAGGTCGTCCGTTGCCGGCCAGGGCTGACTCCTGAGCACTTTCTCGCGGTAAGTGTGTGGTTCCGCGGCCCGCGAGGTGATTTGCTTTTTGTGAAAGGGGCATTTCAGCCTGCATCGTCTAGCTACTCTACGCGAGGTTCTCTTGTGGGTTCCTTGCGTCCAGCAACTAAGAGACATACAAAGAGCGATCGACTGTGTTTTCATGGAAAAAAGTCCACGCGAGGCGACTCTTGTGGGAAACGGCGTGACGTATCGAATTCAGTAAGCTCCACCCTTCAACAGGAAGCTTGGCAGTTAGAGCGGCGTGTACGTTCGGTCGACGAAATCAAAGTGTTGCGTCGACCCGATTTGTAGCTGAGGACTAACAGTCGCCAAGAATTTTCAATCTCCTGTCTGCCTGCGCGTTCAGCGGGCGACATTTCTGAAGACGTTGCCGGCCGAAAATCAGGTTCCGCAGCATGCAGGGCGGCTGTGCCGAGGCAACCCAACGACGAGTGTTCGCGCTGGTAGTGATTAGTGCTCTGCAGAGGATGGGCGACTCTCTTCTCCCCAGGAGCTCGCATTCCGGTTTTATGTAGATATATTTTTCACTTTTAAGAACTGTCACTTGAGCCCGTGGGCGGTATCTTCCTTTGTCACCGTTTTGTTTTCTTTTTAAGAGAAACTTGGACATCCGTCGCCGCCGGATGTTACCTGTACGTCTGGTGAGGCGTTTCCCCAGCCGGGGAGGTGTGGGCCAATATTGGTTGGGCGGTAGAGCCTATTTGTAGCCGAGCTCCTCCTGCGGGAGTACTTGAGAAGCAGTGAGTCGGCACTTTTAGCTGCGGTCCTTACCGTTAGGACAGTAACTGCACATGCTGCGTAGGCGACCCCGATCAGAGTCGTTATGGCAAGCACCACCACGAGGTGTGGTGTCTGTCGCGGAGGTAAGCTAACGGAAGGTCGGTTGCGGTGGCAGGCAATCGGAGTTTTCCGATGTTGCTCACATTTCGAGTGTAAGATGCTGTCGACACACCGAGATTCTCGAATTCAGCAGGCCACGCCATACCCAAGCAGTTATTTACCTGGCCAACGAGTATGACATTGAGCTCCAGTGCTTTTCCGGTGGGCATGCGCGCTACGTTAGCATGGAATTCCTTTTGTAGGGCTCCGTAGATCTGCAGTGCGTCGCGCTGAGCAGAAGCCCCTGCGGAGTTTCAGGCAGGGAACTGACCTTGAAGTTGATTCGGGGCTCGACACCTGGTTAGTCGCGGGGGGGTAACGAAATTCAACGGCCGGTGGAAACAGGAGGTTAGCGGCTTGCCTCGCTTCCTGAGGTGGACACGTGGTGGTATGTGTGCGGCAGTCTACTAGGCACAAAAAGTGCGCCTACCATTTTAAGACGGTTTCGTTCTCTGTCTTGCTGTAGAGGAGGAGGATACCGTCGTGGCAACCGGGGTGCCCCAGGCCCCACCTGTCTGCAGTGGCTCGTATGGTGGTTTTGTTAAGTACCAGTGCCGTGCACGCGGTTTCGCACCTAGGAGCTCCGTCGCGAAAGTGTTTCCATCTACTCCGGAAGGTAGCTGTCGGACAACCGCAACACCGAGCCTATGGTTTGCAGTGGTTCAGCCTGGGAAGACTGCACAACTAGAGTGGACTGTACATGAAAGGAAGGTTCTCGTTGCCACACTGGTGATACGACTTCCTCCTGATTGTCCCGAGTTCCTCTGCACGGTTACTTGTGGCACGCAGTCCGGCAGAAGCGACACGGCGAAAATCTGCAAACCTTCGATTCTGTCCCTCTCGCCTCGGCTCAGGACACCATCTGTAAACATTGATGTCAGAGTCTACTAAAGGTTCGTAGTGACTGCCCACCAGGATCACAGATGTATGACTCGGGCTCCCCCCAGCGCCTGCACGCGGCCGGGTTAACTAGTGGGTTTGGGTAGTTCTCCAGTGTCGTTGCAACGGCGAGGCCGCTCGCCGCTCTCTCCGCCTCGCGGATGTCAGTCTCCCAATCTTCCGGTGTGGGTTCACCGTAGAGAAGCTGTCGTTTGCCTGCGGGTCAGCTCCTTAAGGATGCCGGAGTTCGCACCGAGCGCATCAGCGGACCTCTACCAGGGAAGCTGAACATCGAGAACGTTAGCCGCTGGTTTTCTGGGGATTGCCAGAAGGCCGCTTCTGCCGCCTTGACAAGGCATAAGCCAGCGATAATGCCTTGACCAGTCTTCATCGCTCTCTGTCAACGGGTACTCCAGACACCGGTCTCTTCCTCGGCCGCACAAATAACTCTTCGTTGACAAGCGCCACCGTCGGGCTTGCGCCGGCCACCAGGTGTACGTACACACTGAAATTCGGCTGACCGCGAGGTGTACTTCACTCGGCGGCCTGTCTGCCTTTGATCACTACGTCTCGAAATTGGCACTGAGTGCGAACACGTGCCGCTCTCAAACCCACGTGCAGACTAATCCCCGCGGTGCCGTCAAGTGGCCTCCGACACAGCAGGCAGCTAGTCAGTGTTAGGGTGCAGCAATGACCAGGCCTGGTCCACTGCTGCAGGGTCGGCGTCTTTGTTATCGGCGTCAAGCCCAGTACAACTAAGGCCCGGCTGCAATTAACGAACGTCAGTTTGCTATCATGGCGCCTTCGCATAGCTGTCGATATTCGGTACTGCTACCCGCAGAGGAGCACTACCGTGCTTCAGTCGCATCGCATTGGGTGGTGAGCAGATGATGCCTCTGGCATCTTGTGGGCCAATACTGTGAAGAGCCGGGCTCACAACATTTACGCCCCGTCACTCAGGACACTAAGAGTGCTCTATGCCCGGACTACGAGGGCCGTTCTAGTTGTTTCGGCAGACAAACCCAAACCTGCTTGACGCACCACTTTAGTCCGAGGTGACCCTGCTGGGGGCAGTGAAGAAGCTCCGGCATTTTTGAGCGCCGGGAGACAAAACACCGTACCGCGAACCTTAGCAGATGATTGTAGGATCGCCTCCTGTCGTCAATCGTAGCCTCCGCGAGAAACTGTCGACCCCGGCTTTCCGAAGGTTTCTCGAGGTAATATGGTCTCAAAACCGATGCATCCCCTACATTCTCACTTCACTTAAGCGTCGCCGCACACCCACAGCTACCAGTCGACTTGCAACCCGCACGAAAGCTTATAAAAATGAGCATTTTGTCTTTGCATCCTGCCCCTACACGTAGTGCACTGAGTATCCGGGCTGGATCTACAGAGGTTCACGGTGCCGCAGAGCATCTAACGTGCGGATGATTCAGTTTTCTCGTTTCAAAAACCTATCCGCTGCCTCAGCAAAAACATCCATGCTGGCTATCCCTCTCCACCCGCGTACGACAAGAGCCACATGGGATTTGGTACAGCTGCTGCAGAGCAGCAAAAAGTATGTGCGCTGAAGGAACACGGGGGCGTACACATGCGTCTCTCCTCCATTTCATCGCCTGTCACCAGAACGCTGTGCGTCTGCTGGGAGGCCGCTGCAAGAGGTCTCCGGCAGCGCGTCCCATGCTGCCTCCAAGTTCAAGTCTGACTGAAACGCGTTATCTTCTTGCCACCGATCCAGAAAGCGTGTGTTCAGCGGGTTCGCGTTCTTGCAGTCCTCCACGAGGCTCCTCATCACTTGCAGTTGCTCTTTCGTCAGCTTTCCAGTCTCCTCTAAGAGTAAGTACACGGCAACTCGGGCTACGCAGACATCAGTGCCGGTGCGGAGCCGGGTAAACAGTGAAGACGCCACCTCGATCCTCTCGACAACCGGACTGCTCCCGTCTTTACGTGAACATATGACCAATGTGAGAAACCGCGAAGCGCCCCGACACCATATATGCGGGATAAATTCAACTCTTTTCTGTTGGCTCGCAGCGCCACGAGGGAACCATACCTGTTCACAGGCTTCTTTCTTATACCGAGGTGTCTTAATGCCGTAGTACGAGTGGCTACCCTCAGCGTGCTGGTGTCCTATGCTCACCTCCAAATTCAATTCCGTCTTCCAGCCACTCCTGAAACTTCACAAGGTCCTCAAGTGAGTACAAGCTTGCCTGAGGACAGCACGGTGAATTCATTTTGCGTGTTTCTGGGTAGTGCGCAAGGTTTTGAAAGCATCGCATGGGCCGAAGGCACGCGTCGTGCCCACTCCGCTTGCGCACGTATCAAACGAAGAGAAAAAACATCTTCACCGGCTTGCGCACGATCACAGAAGAAAACCGTACCTTGAGAATTGCCCTTCTTTTGTCCGTCTGAGTTTGGAAGCAGAGGCTCAGTACCCTCACAAAATCCTGGCGCTTGAGCTTCATCATTTCTAAGTGAGCCAAGATCCTAAGCCGGGAACACCATACACACGGGCTCGGCCTGATGTACGCCGCACAGGAAGCACCGCCTTCTCTACTCGGGAGCACGCACATATACACTTCACACTGCGAGGATGTCTCCGGCACCAAGAAGAGACCAGCCACACTCCAAGCGACCTGACGGGGAATGATACACAGCTACCCCCAACAGGGGCATACCACTGCCGATATGACGGAATTTGTCATTACCGTTTCTTGAGAGTCTTGAGCGCCACTTCGGAAGGCGCCTCCGCAGCTTTGTAAACGGAGTACTTCATGTGGGCCTCACAAATCAGTTCATCGACTAGATTCAGCAGGTGCGCATCCAGCAGCTTTTGTTCTGCCATTTGAGAGAATGTCGCATCGATCCTGCCAGGATCGCCAACCTGCGGAACGATTAAAGCAAATCACTTCTAGATGAGCGAGCACTCCGTTTGTCCAGTTTGTACTCCGTAAATTTGAGCTGCCCAGACACAGCGGCTCAACCAATCCTAATTTCCGAATGTAGCCGCCAAGCCACAGCCGACCATTACGGCCAAGGATAATTCCGTCTTGCAGGGAACGGGACACTGTCGACAGAGCAGATAACTTTCATTCTCCGGGCTGTGAAAGGAGGTCATGCTTCTTAACCGCACACCCCTGCCCCACCACGAAATGTTCCTTTCTCTGGAGAGCGGCCCCCCACCCCACACATGAGAATACAGGAGTGCCAGCGGGCCACGCACCTTGGACAGCAGGTTAGAGAATCTCGGGCGTGATTCCAGAGTCTGAGTACGTCTTCATGTACCCGGCAGGTGCGTACTCGAAAACAGGGTACCACCGAGAAGCGAAAGCGAAAACATGGCTAAGGCAGGCATCTAGAAACAGCTAGAGTCTGAGCGTGTTGCAGCAGTGTGCGGTTCAGCTGCAATCGGTGAACTCTTGCAGTCACAAAGACTCAACCGGGGCCACAGGCGTTCTTATACTCTGAATGAATGCTCAACAGGCATGAGAAACATGTCCGCTCACGAAAAAGATGGCAGTCCCAGGAGACGGCCCCAGCGCAGACGTCACACCAAAGCGGACGCGACACCAAATCTGTATTGCCCACGACTCCCCTGCAGCAGTGCCTGAACTCTACTTTGGGAGACAGAAGGTCAGCTGAGTGCTCAGGGCCAGCAAGATGCGTCGGTCTGGGAGCTTGCGCAGCTGGAGGAGGATTTTGCCGCGGCCTGAAGTGCTCGAATACTATGTCGCCATCACGGGCTTACCAGCATAGCAGCTAGCAGCCGCTCAACCTTACGTTTCGCCTGTCGGCGGCGATGATACTGTGCCACCTCGAGCAACTGTGGTGCCACACGCTGCAGCCGTCCCAGTTGAGCTATTGGGTCGAGAACATGGCTTGCTGCGCGTCCGAGCGGGGTGCTCTCACCGCTGTCCGTTCCACACGGTCTTGTTACGCTTCCGCGAGTCCTGATGAAGTCATCCTTGCACGCTGGATCTCCAGACTGGCCCCGACTCATGTCAGTTTCCTCAGGCTCTGCAGCCCGTGGATTCGTTTCACAGCCTACAGGTGACTTCAGAATACTCGACACTGCCTCAGCATTGCCAGCAGCAGTCGATGATGCCTGCCGTCGGTAGTTTCGCTCGGCCAGCTCGAGAGTGCGCTCTAGGAGATCGCCTTCGCATAACAGAGGCAGCATCTTCTCGTCAATTTCGTCATGTGACACCTGAGAGTGGCGTGGCAGTGGAGTCACAGACAAGGACTGATGACGACAGGAAATTGTCCAGACGGAGGAAGACTCCTCCCGCATGGCGTGTCCGATGGGAGATCGGCAGTACAGGAACAACAAACAGCAGGCCTCGTTGCGCGCCGTTGATAGACGACAGATGACGCCTGTGCAAGAGCGCGCTGAGTTCAGCGCCGAGTTGTTTTGCCGGAGGCCGGGCGAGTGACAACGAAGTTGAACCACCGCTCCCACCATGACAAAGCATAGCAAAAAAAAAAAAATTGAAATTACTGCGGTCCAGCTGGATAGCTGATGTCTTCTCTTCTCGGACTGCTGCACAGTCTCGGCATCAGTCAACGCCCCTCTTCGAATGTTGCTTCGGTGGATAGGGCTCAGCATCAAGCGACGCACGACGTATCATCCGTAGTTCGCTCTCATGTGAACAAGATGCTCAGGATATTCAGCGACACAACAATTGCGCAGGACGAGTGCGAAAACCGAGACAATGAGCATGTATGGACGGCCGGAGGGACATACTCAGCCACACTGTCCGGGTCACCGCACGCGCGAAAGGCCGTCATGTGCCTCTCCGACCTCTGTGGGTCCCTCAGAGCATTCAGTCTTCATCTTCCGGCTTACCACATCCTTCCCCGAACGTTCTAGCTTGTGGATCAGATGGCGTATCTGATTCATCTTCGCGAAAACATGTTCGTCAAAAAGCACATGGTTGCGAAAAGGTGCGGCAGGCGTGTATTGTCTCCTATCGCTCCTTCCCATGCCCGGAACGGCTGACAAAATCGATGGGCATGGTGACGTCAGCTTCACGTATCCGCGCGCTGCATCGTTTCTGCGCCGGCCGCGGATTACAGCGTAAGAGCAGCAGGTTATCGTCATTGGTCCGAGAGACTTGAGTCCCTTAGCTGGAGAGCCGTCCCTGTCGCAAAAAGCCTCTTTCTTGCCACATCGCACCCCGCTGGAGGAGCTGCGCGCCGCACCGAAAAGGGACGACAGGCCCGAGAACCTAACGAGACCAAGTGGCAGCGAATGCATGCACGGCAGGGCAACGCGGCGCAAGGGGTATGAGAACCCAGCCGCGGGTATTGGGGTCACGGGCGGAGCCACGAAGCAAAAAGCTGCCTTGGGATGGGAGACAGTGTGATGCCGGGTAAAGCCCGGAGTCTGGGTATGTGCGGCTGGCTTGCGCAGCAACACTAGCGGCCAGGTCGCAACGTAACGTAGAATCTGAAACTGAAGCGCGAATCCACAGCGCTCCTGCACACTGTGAACTCCGCTGCCATGTACACATTGATGGCCACCGACCAGACAGCGCGTTCGCCCCCTCCAAAGCGAAGACCAGTTTTCGGCCCGCAGTCGGGGACAGTTTGCTGCGGCGGCAAAGCCACCGGCGGTCAGCAGCAGCGCCGCTGCGCACGGAGGAAAGAAGCAATGCCGCCACGTCGGGCGCCGGGGGCGTCTCCGACACGACATCGATTCAGTTAGGCGCACTGCATTGCCACTAAAGCGTCGTCACTACTGCAGCGTAATCGTAACGCCTCCACAGCGAAGGCCGGGCAAAAGAAACGAGCCCACCGGGCGGTCGCGCTTTGTTTCTCGAAGCTGCACAGAAACAAGAAAACTCTGGAGAGCCAGGCTGAATCCGGGTGCTCCGGAGCATGCAGAGTATCTACTACAAGGAAGAAGCTCCACAGGAGCCGTTGAAAGAGCCAACTGTGACGTCGGAGCTACAGGCTCAGACCGCATGCGCAAAATCCCCAGCCGTCGCGTCTCCAGAGTTCGCGCAGACGATCGAGCCTGCCGCTCGCATGTATCGCCCTCAAACTAGTGGTGTGGCTGCCGAGCGCGAAGAGGTCACGAAACAATGGCTGTTACGCTTTTCCCACTTCTCCGTTGATTTCTGCCTTACACATACAGAAACGGCGGCACTCTGCCGACGCCAGAGCTCTGGCTCACGAAGGTCTCCGCTGGGTGGCGGCCCGTCTGACGAGGGCCGTGGTGATCCGGTGTGGTCAGGTGACCTGACCCCGGGTCGGGCAACTCGCGGAACGAAGAATGCAAAACTGCAGTTGCAGATCCCCGCCTCCGCCACCATTGTAGTTGTAGCAGCATTCGGGTGCCTTAGAGACTAAGGGGCAACACGGACATCCGCGTGGTACTCCGAGTCGGGATTAGCGACGGCTGTCCGAGGCCAACGCATGGCCCCAGCATCCCATAGGGAGGCAGCCCCCTGGTCTGCAGAGTGGAGGAACAGGTGATTAGGGGAACACATTGCAAAGAACAATTTTCAAGGGGAGAAAAGAGTGCGCACCAGTACGGGGAGAACCTACATTGGACAGACTACCCTACATCAGATGGGTAGCGGCAGCTGCCTGAGACTCACGGGAACCCACGAGAAGCCTAGGGGGAAGCAAGCAACACACCGCAAACAGCGTGAGCATAGGGCTCCACGCGAGCGGGTCCACCGAGGCCTGATATAAGACGCTTCGATAAGCGTCACCCTAGGAGACCAAGGTTGAGAGTACGAACCATTTCGCGACCGTCACGCACCGTAGGACTCGCAGAGACGACACCACGGGTGCGCTATCCGGTCCAGCCTGCGTGCGGAGCACCTTCGACCCCCTGACTGAAACGACTCTCCTTCTGTGAAAAGAACCGCATAAGAGAAATGCCGGATTTTCGGGACTTAAAGGCAAAACTGCCGTCCGAGTTACTTAGCTGCTCTGGCTCTACTCCCTGGCACAA